>NC_084620.1:22783379-23083379 GCF_033978795.1 Nerophis ophidion
AAAACAGACGTTGTCGTCATGGACCCACAACTAAACGGACTCAATAACTCCGCAGTGATGTTTTGGTGTTTGGTGAAACTGAAACAATACAAAAAGTTGTAAGTTAATAATACTAACACAGACACTTGTAAATGTGTTAGCACATTCGTTAAAGCTAACGACGCTATGAGAAACCTTGGAGAGGACCCCATATGTGGGCAACCCCCCCTAGGGGACCGAAAGCAATGGATGTCGAGCGGATCTAACATTATATTGTGAAAGTCCAATCCATAGTGAATCTAACGTAACCGTGAGAATCAAGTCCAAAGTGGATCCAATATAGTAGCGAGAGTCTCATCCAAGGTGGAGCCAGCAGGAAACCATCCCAAGCGGAGGCGGATCAGCAGCGCAGAGACGTCCCCAACCGATACACAGGCGAGCGGTCCATCCTGGGTCCCGACTTTGGACAGCCAGTACTTCATCCATGGCCACCGGATCGGACCCCCTCCATAAGGGAAGGGGGGACATGGGAGAAAAAGAAAAGAAACGGCAGGTAAACTGGTCTAAAAAGGGGGTCTATTTAAAGGATAGAGTATACAAATAAGCTTTAAGATGAGACTTAAATGTTTCTACTGAGGTAGCATTTTGAACTGTTACCGGGAGGGCATTCCAGAGTACTGGAGCCCGAACGGAAAACGCTCTATAGCCCGCAGACTTTTTTTGGGCTCTGGGAATCACTAATAAGCCGGAGTCCTTTGAACGCAGATTTCTTGCCGGGACATATGGTACAATACAATCGGCAAGATAGGCTGGAGCTAGACCGTGTAGTATTTTATACGTAAAGAGTAAAACCTTAAAGTCACATCTTAAGTGCACAAGAAGCTAGTGCAGGTGAGCCAGTACAGGCATAATATGATCAAACTTTATTGTTCTTGTCAAAAGTCTAGAAGCCGCATTTTGTACCAACTGTAATCTTTTAATGCTAGACATGGGGAGACCCGAAAATAATACGTTACAGTAATCGAGACGAGACATAACAAACGCATGGATAATGATCTCAGCGTCGTTAGTGGACAAAATGGAGCAAATTTCAGCGATATTACAGAGATGAAAGAAGGCCGTTTTAGTAACGCTTTTACTGTGTGACTCAAACGAGAGAGTTGGGTCGAAGATAATACCCAGATTCTTTACCGAGTCGCCTTGTTTAATTGTTTGGTTGTCAAATGTTAAAGTTGTATTATCAAATAGAGGTCGGTGTCTAGCAAGACCGATAATCAGCATTTCCGTTTTTTGGGCGTTGAGTTGCAAAAAGTTGGCGGACATCCATTGGTTAATTTCATTAAGACACGCCTCCAGTTGACTACAATCCGGCGTGTTGGTCAGCTTTAGGGGCATGTAGAGTTGCGTATCATCAGCATAACAGTGAAAGCTAACAATCAATCAATCAATGTTTATTTATATAGCCCCAAATCACAAATGTCTCAAAGGACTGCACAAATCATTACGACTACAACATCCTCGGAAGAACCCACAAAAGGGCAAGGAAAACTCACACCCAGTGGGCAGGGAGAATTCACATTCAGTGGGACGCCAGCGACAATGCTGACTATGAGAAACCTTGGAGAGGACCTCAGATGTGGGCAACCCCCCCCCTCTAGGGGACCGAAAGCAATGGATGTCGAGCGGGTCCAACATGATACTGTGAAAGTTCAATCCATAGTGGCTCCAAGACAGCAGCGAGAGTCCCGTCCACAGGAAACCATCTGAAGCGGATCAGCAGCGTAGAGATGTCCCCAACCGATACAGGCGAGCGGTCCATCCTGGGTCCCGACGAGCGGTCCATCCTGGGTCTCGACTCTGGACAGTCAGTACTTCATCCATGGTCATTGGACCGGACCCCCTCCACAAGGGAGGGGGGGACATAGGAGAAAGAAAAGAAGCGGCAGATCAACTGGTCTAAAAAGGAGGTCTATTTAAAGGCTAGAGTATACAAATGAGTTTTAAGATGAGACTTAAATGCTTCTACTGAGGTAGCATCTCGAACTGTTACCGGGAGGGCATTCCAGAGTACTGGAGCCCGAACGGAAAACGCTCTATAGCCCGCAGACTTTTTTTGAGCTCTAGGAATCACTAATAAGCCGGAGTCTTTTGAACGCAGATTTCTTGCCGGGACATACGGTACAATACAATCGGCAAGATAGGCTGGAGCTAGACCGTGTAGTATTTTATACGTAAGTAATAAAACCTTAAAGTCACATCTTAAGTGCACAGGAAGCCAGTGCAGGTGAGCCAGTACAGGCGTAATATGATCAAACTTTCTTGTTCTTGTCAAAAGTCTAGCAGCCGCATTTTGTACCAACTGTAATCTTTTAATGCTAGACATGGGGAGACCCGAAAATAATACGTTACAGTAATCGAGACGAGACGTAACAAACGCATGGATAATGATCTCGGCGTCTTTAGTGGACAAAATGGAGCGAATTTTAGCGATATTACGGAGATGAAAGAAGGCCGTTTTAGTAACGCTTTTAATGTGTGACTCAAAGGAGAGAGTTGGGTCGAAGATAATACCCAGATTTTTTACAGAGTCACCTTGTTTTATTATTTGGTTGTCAAATGTTAAAGTTGTATTATTAAATAGAGGTCGGTGTCTAGCAGGACCGATAATCAGCATTTCCGTTTTTTTGGCATTAAGTTGCAAAAAGTTAGCGGACATCCATTGTTTAATTTCATTAAGACACGCTTCCAACTGACTACAGTCCGGCATGTTGGTCAGCTTTAGGGGCATGTAGAGTATTTGCGTATGATGTCACCTAGCGGCTGCATGTAGATGTGCAGGGCCAAGGACCGAACCCTGGGGAACTCCACACGTTACCTTAACATAGTCCAAGATCACATTTTTATGGGAGACGCACTGCATCCTGTCAGTAAGATAACACTGTAGAAATAAAATCTGTAAAAAAACGGTCATCTACTGGCAGCTACAGCTGCCAAATGAAAACCATAAAATTAAAGTAAAATGTTGTAAACCAAATAATGATCAAAAACAATATATTTACAGAAATGTTCATGAAAAGTTTTGCGAAAAAATATTTTAACTTTACAGATTTTTACTAAATTATTAAGATCAACCAACTTTAATAAAGTGATGATGCAAACAGTTCTGCAGAAAAATACCTTTATTTTACAGAGTTTTTCCAAATTATTACAATCAACCACCTTTAATGAAGTGACAATGCACGCAGTACCATTATTTTACAGATTTTCTCTGAATTGTTAAGATCAGGGGTCTCAAACTCATTTTACCTGGGGGTCACTGGAAGCAGAAACTTGGTGCAAAGTGGATTCACCTTCTTTGGATGGCTATCCGGCCCTAACAACATACTTGCCAAACTTCCCGATTTTACCGAGAGACTTTTGATGACCCTCCCGAAGGAATGTCCCGATGTTTGCTCGAAAGTGTATTTTATGGGTGTGGAGTGACAACACTGCCTTTATCGTCCTCTGCACCCTTGCGTCGCGTTCGTTCAATCAGCAAACCAACAGCGTGCCGACTTGGACGCATGTTGTGTAAGGCTCCGGCAGACATACAATAGTGAATGCAAGACTTACATGATCAACAGCCATGCAGGTCACACTGACGGTGGCTGTCCAAAAAACTTTAACACTGTTACAAATATGCGCCACACTGTGAAACCACACCAAACAATAATGACAAACACATGTTCACCGTAACACAACATAAACACAAGAGAACAAATACCCAGAATCCCATGCAGCTTTAACCATTCCGGGCTACACCCCCGCAACCACCCAACCCCCCCCCCCCCCCTCCCCCACAACACTGCCCCTCTCCGTGGGTCGGTTGAGGTGGGTGGGGTTTGGTGGGGTATTCATATGGATATTAAAGTCCCTCATTATAATTATATTATCGGCGTGCATCACTTAATCAGCAACGAACTCTGAACATTCACTGATAAAGTCCGAACAGGGTCCTGGGGGACGGTAGATAACCAGGTATAGGGGCAGCGGTGTGACAGACCTCATAGTGAGCACCTCAAACGATTTATATTTATTATTTACTAAGGTTAAAGTTTTTCGTTGTATATTAGTGCGACCCCCCCTACCCTTTTTAAAGGGACGGGCAATAGTTAGGAGGAGAAGCCTCATTTAGCGCAAAAAAATCGTCTGGTTTAAGCCAGGTTTCACTGGAAGCGATGACGTTAAGATTGTTGTCTCCAATGACCTCATGAACTAATAACATTTTTGGAGACAATGATCGTATGTTTAATAAGCCCATATTATAGGTAGTGGGCTGTTTTAAGGAGTTTTTGATCAAATTATCCGTTGTATCAATATAAAAAATGTTGCGTTTATTATGCGTAGTGCAATTAAAATAATTACGACAATATCTAGGAATTGATATGACGGGTATTTTCGGATTGTTTGCTTGGTGCTGCGATAAACTGAACGCATCATAATTTGCCACCTCAGTAGAACGCATATCCAACTCTGGCACAGACATAGCAGAAAAAACATCATGTGAGTTGTGTATTATTCTAAGAAATTTGCTATGTGTGCAAGGATTATCCAGCCTTGCGCTGGCTAGTTCTAACTTAACTGACTCCTCACCCAGACTAGCAGGCTCTGTGATTGCCTGTGACCGGGCTTGCTCTAGTGCAGTTAGTCTCATTTGACTCCACGAAAATTCTATGTTCCTAGACAAGATGATAACGCCTTACCGTTTAGGGTAAAGGCCGTCTCTCATCAGCAAGCAAGGTTTTCCCCAGAAGGGGGGCCAATTATCGATACAGTCTCTGTTGTCTACAGAAGCTAGCCAGCCACTTATTAAGCAAGACTAATCTGCTATACCTCCCATCATTGCCTCTCGCAGGCATGGGGCCAGAGACAATTACTCGATGCCTGGACATCTTTCTAGCGGGATCACAAGTCCTGGCCATGTTTCTCTTTGTAATCTCTGACTGTCTCATCCTAGTGTCATTGGACCCAACGTGTATAACTATGTTCGCATAACTAGTGGTGCGATTAGCCTGTCGTACGTGTTTTCTAGGCCTTTTGCGAGTAAGGCTCCCTAAGATTAGCTTCAATGTCAGGTGCTCTGGCCCCGGGAATACACTTAATTGTGGCTGGTTTGCTAAGCTTTATGTTTCGGGTGATGGAGTCCCCTATGACTAAAGTGTGGTGCTCGGTGGACTGGAGTGTAGGACTAGCTAAAGGGCTAAATCTGTTATGCGTCTCAACCAGTACACCGTAGCTTGTAGGTCGCTTAGGGCTGCTACAAGCTGGGCTAGTTAGCTTGCTACAGCTAACGCTAGCAGATGTGTCCGCAAAATCTAAAGTTACAAGATTAATCTGCTCTAACTGGCAGACACAGCTCTCTAGCAGAGCCAACCTATCCATGGGTAAGGTGCACAAAGCGCAGGAAGCCATATTCACAGAACTTTCTGTTGCCGAATGGAGTGCCAGTTGTCTTCGGGGAAGTGGTGCAGGAGAGTAGCTTCCTTCAGACCGGCGCTGCCTTTCTCCGTGTGCTAGTTTCGTTAGCTTAGCAGCTAGCTAGCTGAAGACGGAGTGTTGAGACAGAGATCGGATGATTTGCAAGTTAAATGGAACTATTAAATATGTTCGAGAAGTTCTAAAGAACGCTGCAAAACAATTAAAAGCACACAGATAAAACGATGCTTAGCTTTTTAGCAACAGCGTGCAGTCAGCGAGCAGTCGAAAGGAATGTACCGTAACTAGCGTAGTTAGCTTAGCTTTGTGTTAAAGATAACAAAGCAAAAAAATCATTCATGATTATTTGAATAATGATTTTGTTTGTATTTATGTAAACTGTGCTCTAAAGTAAGCTTGTATTTACTGTTTGAGGGCTTAAATACACTCAAAAACAGACCTGGGCAAATTAAGGCCCGGGGGCCACATGCTGCCCGTTGAGCTTTTCAATCTGGGCCGCCGGACATTCCCCAAAAAATGTTTCAGATCTTTAAGATGGAAAGTGTAGCTGCCATTATGATGTGCAGTGATGTTTTCTAGCGACCGTAAGTCTTCAATGATACTAAGTATTTCAATGGTTGGAATCTGCACTTATGGATGATATACTGCATATATAACATATATTGTATATATATTGTATATATACTGTATATATACTCATATATTGTATATAAGTTATAGACATAATATATCTGTATATATAATATACTGTACACATGTTAAGTACATATTGTTTATATTCGCAGTCTTGCAGATATGTTATATTTTATATTACTATATCTAGTCTATTTATACCTGCATTCTCCTTTCCATCCTTACACTCTTCATCATTGTAACTGAGCTAGTGTGTTGAACAATTTCCCTTGTGTATCATTAAAGTTTGTCTAAGTCTAAGTCTAAGCATAAGTCTATACCAGTTACTATGGTAATCTAATTAGGTACTATGGTAATCTAATTAGTTGCTATGTTTGTCTAATGAGTTACTATGGTAATTTAAGTCACAGCAGTTCAGATGAGGCACCTAGCAGTGTGGGTGGGGAGCGTTTCCACAGACGTGGAAGGAGATTTTAACAACAAAGTTCTCAGGCTTAGTGATGTATCAGATATATCAGATTGCAGGTGGGTTTATTTTGTACTCTTCGCGTCCATATTTCACTGTTTTTTGCATTTTTGTTGCATTTCACTTGATTGTAAAATGTGTCGATCGAAAGCGGGTGTGACGTTTATATTTTGTCAATATTCAGTGTTGTATGTATCCTTCATAGAAAAATGTAAAATTCCATTAGGTTTTTTAAGGCGGTCTGTCATAACGTTTTTAGCATTCAATCAGACATTGAAGTGAAGTGAATTATATTTTATATAGCGCTTTTCTCTAGTGACTCAAAGCACTTTACATAGTGACACCCAATATCTAAATTACATTTAAACCAGTGTGGGTGGCACTGGGAGCAGGTGGGTAAAGTGTCTTGCCCAAGGACACAACAGCAGTGACCAGAATGGCGGAAGCGGGAATCGGACCTGCAACACTCAGGTTGCTGGCACGGCCACTCTACCAACCGAGCTATACCGCCCCATTATTGTGAGGTTTGTATTAGTGTTCATAAAAATAGATTTTTATGGCCCCCGAGTCAAAATAATTGCCAAGGCCTGTTAAAAAACATATCATGTCTCACAATAAGTTTGTTCACTTTTTATCATGACAGGACACAAAAAAAATCATCAAACACCTCATAGAGACGCTGAGGTTGTCGGTCAGTTTTCAGGTCCCATTTTGAGGGGTTTTGCTCCCGTTGAATTTTTCATATTTTTTTGTTGTAATTTCATTGATTGAGTGATTTGTTCTAATTTGGACCTGTTTAGTTTGCTACCATGAATTGACGCCGACTTAAACAAGTTGAAAAACTTATTCGGGTTTTACCATTTATTGGTCAGTTGTACGGAATATGTACTTTACTGTGCAATCTACTAATAAAAGTTTCAAACAATCAATCAAATCAATCGATTTTCTATAGCAGTGGTTCTCAACCTTATTTCAGGGACATTTTTTTAATTCAAGTACCCCCCAATCAGAGCAAAGCATTTTTGGTTGAAAAAAAGAGATGTAAAATACAGCACTATGTCATTAGTTTCTGAATTATTAAATTGTATAACAGTGAAAATATTGCTCATTTGTAGTGGTCTTTCTTGAACTATTTGGAAAAAAAAGATATACAAATAACTAAAAACTTATTGATTCAATTATAAATAAAGATTTCTACGCATAGAAGTAATCATTAACTTAAAGTGCCCTCTTTGGGGATTGTAATAGAGATCCATCTGGATTCATGAACTTAATTCTAAACATTTCTTCACAAAAAATAAATCTTTAACATCAATATTTATGGAACATGTCCACAAAAAATCTAGCTGTCAACACTGACAACTAGATTTTTTTCACAGTTTATGAACTTACATTTTTTGGAAGTATTATTCGATAGAAATATTTATAATGGATTTTTTAATCGTTGCTATTTTTAGAATATTTTTTAAAAACCTCACGTAACCCCTTGGCACACCTTCAAGCACCCCCAGGGGTACGCATACCTCCTTTTGAGAACCACTGGTCTATAAAAGGTGTCGCGGGCCAATAACAATCACGCTGCGGGCCGCAAATGGCCCCCAGGCCACACTTTGGACACCCCTGAGTTAGAGTGTCCGTCCTGAGATCGGCAGGTTGTGAGTTCAAACCCCAGCCGAGTCATTCCAAAGACTATAAAATGGGACCCATTAACTCCCTGCTTGGCACTCAGCATCAAGGGTTGGAATTGGGGGTAAATCACCAACATGATTCCCGGGCGTGGCCATCGCTGCTGTTAACCGCTCCCCTCACCTCCCTGGTGGAACAAGGAGATGGGTCAAATGCAAAGGACACATTTCACCACACTTAGTGTGTGTGTGACAATCATTGGTACTTTTAATTTTTAGTGCTCACCAGGCTTCTGATGATGGTGTTCACAATGGAGCAGAGAAAGTGAACAAACGCACCATAGTTCATTTTAACCGAACCAAACATGACGGATGTGAATGCAGTCTAAATCAGTCAAGCGTCCATCAATGTCAAGCACCCACACAAAAAGGCCTTGTTGTCACCCAACGAGGCGGGCCCGTCTCCTTGGCATGTCGTGATGGTTCAATTCTCATGCTAATCAGCCCAATCACTGCACATTTTTGTGTGTACCAACCTGCTCCTGGCTGCGTGTTCTTTTCCCCCCTCCCGGATAATCACGCAGAGATTGGCTAATCCTGACAGAAATCCTTTTCATTCCCTCAACCCGCCGCAAATTCTCATTTCAGCGATATCGTTTTACGCAGACAATCCCATGTTGTTGCGATTTTGTACCCCGAATGTAGCCTGTGGGGTAAACACGGTGCGCTTTCTAGAAACTTTCCACATCCACCCTGAGTAATTAGTGCAGACAGAGCGGAAGTGTGTGCATATAAACACTGAGGTCACATGATCGCACTAATCATGCAGGGCTTCTATTATGGCCTCCAGCAAGGTGCCACCTTCATTCATTTTGCTTGATTAGACGTGGGCCAAACCCCGCGAACAAGCCTGCCCACCTTGTTGCTGCAACATTTCCATCTTTGCAAGCCTCGGTTTGTTTTTGAGGCTAACAAAGCAAGCCAGCTATCACAAGCACACAAAAATCCCCTCAGTGTTGAATGATTTGTTGTGATCTGACAAAGTGCTCCTCTGTTATATTTTCCTCCCCGTTGTGCCACCTTCCTTTCAAGCACAAAGCATGTGTGGTTATTTTTGGACCAGAAGCTACACAATCTTTTTATTCTTTCCCTCTTTTGCTTTCTGGAGTCGTAAACATTTTCCCGGCGAGGGTTTGCAGCCCGAGCGCTGTTTGATCCGCCACTGGGGAGCCGCATATTTCATTGTGTGTATCATCATGGCTGCTTTTTTCTTCTGTTATTATTTCCTCGACCGCTCTCTTGACGCTCCGGTCGCTCTTGCCTTGCACTTTGTCGGTCGGCATTGCTAGCGAGATCTCTCCAGATGCTGCTTGTCTTTTTTTATTGATCTTTAAAGCAGTACTTTCTGCTTAACTTGCAAAAATATCGTAGATAGTCGATGCGCGCAGTGGAGCCTTGTCAGTAATAAAACTTATTGTACGGGTAATGTTTTAGGACTTTTCAAGTCTAGCAAGAAAGAATATCATACAAATTTTATTTTGACTTCCCATTTTTTTTTTAAATAAATAAATGATAAATGGGTTGTACTTGTATAGCGCTTTTCTACCTTCAAGGTACTCAAAGCGCTTTGACACTACTTCCACATTTACCCATTCACACTCACATTCACACACTGAAGGAGGGAGCTGCCATGCAAGGCGCTAACTAGCACCCATCAGGAGCAAGGGTGAAGTGTCTCACTCAAGGACACAACGGACGTGACATGGTTGGTACTAGGTGGGGATTGAACCAGGGACCCTCGGGTTGCGCACGGCCACTCTCCCACTGTCCTCTTTGGTAACAGTTCGAGATGCCACCTCAGTAGAAGCATTTAAGTCTCACCTTAAAACTCATTTGTAAACTCTAGCCTTTAAATAGACTCCCTTTTTAGACCAGTTGATCTGCCGTTTATTTTCTTTTTCTCCAATGTCCCACTCTCCCTTGTGGAGGGGGTCTGGTTCGATGGCCATGGATGAAGTACTGGCTGTCCAGAGTCGGGACCCAGGATGGACCCCTTGCCTGTGTATCGGCTGGGACATCTCGGCGCTGCTGATTCGCCTCCGCTTGAGATGGTTTCCTGCTGGCTCCGCTGTGGACGGGACTCTCGCTGCTGTGTTGGATCCGCTATGGACTGGACTCTCGCGGCTCTGTTGGATCCACTATGGATTGAACTTCCACAGTATCATGCTAGACCCGCTCGACGTCCATTGCTTTCGGTCCCCTAGAGGGGGGGGGGTTGCCCACATATGTGGTCCCCTCCAAGGTTCTCATAGTCATCATTGTCACCGACGTCCCACTGGGTGTGAGTTTTCCTTGCCCTTATGTGGGCCTACCGAGGATGTCATAGTGGTTTGTGTTGTGGTTTGTACAGCTCTTTGAGACACTAGTGATTTAGGGCTATATCAGTAAACATTGATTGATTGATTGATTGATTGATTGATTGATTGATTTTCTTTTGCCGGAGAAGCACTTCCTAAATTATTGCTATTTGTTGCTTTCTTAGTGAATTTGCTGGTTAACAACAATAATAATAATAATGATAACAATAAGAAACATTAATAAACAATAATAACAAAAAATTCCCGCTAAAAATTTAAGGGGCCTGCTATCTGTGCCCTGGACCTCTGGCCGGCGGTCGCATGTGTTCTAACGTTTGCATGCTAACAGTTAGCATGTTTCACATACCAAGTTATACAAACCCCGTTTCCATATGAGTTGGGAAATTGTGTTAAATGTAAATATAAACGGAATAAAATGATTTGCAAATCCTTTTCAACCCATATTCAGTTGAATGCACTACAAAGACAAGATATTTGATGTTCAAACTCATAAACTTAATTTTTTCTTTTCAAATAATAATTAACTTAGAATTTCATGGCTGCAACATGTGCCAAAGTAGTTGGGAATGGGCATGTTCACCACTGTTTTACATAACCTTTTCTTTGAACAACACTCAATAAATGTTTGGGAACTGAGGAAACTAATTGTTGAAGCTTTGAAAGAGGAATTCTTTCTCATTCTTGTTTTATGTAGAGCTTTAGTCGTTCAACAGTCCGGGGTCTCCGCTGTCGTATTTTACGCTTCATAATGCGCCACACATTTTCGATGGGAGACAGGTCTGGACTGCAGGCGGGCCAGGAAAGTACCCGCACTGTTTTACTACGAAACCATGCTGTTGTAACACGTGGCTTGGCATTGTCTTGCTGAAATAAGCGTTGCATGGATGACAACATATGTTGCTCCAAAACCTGTATGGCCATTCAGCATTAATGCTGCCTTCACAGATGTGTAAATGACCCATGCCTTGGGCAATAATGGACCCCCATACCATCACAGATGCTGGCTTTTGAACTGTGCGCCCATAACAATCCAGATGGTTATTTTCCTCTTTATTACGGAGGACACCACGTCCACAGTTTCCAAATATAATTTGAAATGTGGACTCATCAGACCACAGAACGCTTTTCCACTTTGCATCAGTCCCTCTTAGATGAGCTCGGGCCCAGTGAAGCCAGCGGGGTTCCTTGGTGTTGTTGATAAATGTATTTTGCTTTGCATGGTAGAGTTTTAACTTGCACTTACAGATGTAGCGACCAACTGTATTTACTGACAGTGGTTTTATGAAGTGTTCCTGAGCCCATGTGGTGATATCCTTTACACACTGATGTCGGTTTTTGATGCAGTACCGCCTGAGGGATCAAAAGTCCGTAATATCATCACTTACGTGCAGTGATTCCTCCAGATTCTCTGAACCTTTTGATGATTTTACGGACCGTAGATGGTAAAATCCCTAAATTCCTTGCAATAGCTCGTTGTGAAATTTTGTTTTAAAATTGCTTGACAATTTGCTTACAAATTGGTGACCCTCGCCCCATCCTTGTTTGTGAGTTACTTAGCATTTCATAGAAGCTGCTTTTATACCCAATCATGGCACCCACCTGTTCCCAATTAGCCTGCACACCTGTGGGATGGTCCAAATAAGTGTTTGATGAACATTTCATGTATTGCCACCTTTCCCAACTTCTTTGTTACGTGTTGCTGGCATCAAATTCTAAAGTTAATGATTATATGCAAAAAATATTTTTTTTATCTGTTTGATTATCAAAGATGTTGTCTTTGTAGCATTTTTAATTGAATATGGGTTGAAAATGATTTGCAAATCATTGTATTCCATTTATATTTACATCTAACACAATTTCCCAACTCAAATGAAAACGGGGTTTGTATGACTGTGAGGTGAATGGCTGCGGAAGAAGAGAAAAAAAGTATAAAATTAGCTGAAAAAGTTAAAATGCCAATGTTAGCGTGCTAGCATGCTTACATTTACATGCTAACTGTTAACAAGTGTCACATACTGTTTTGCTAGGTGTGTAATAATAACCAACCCGAACGCGTTAGTTTCCAATCAACATCGTTATCTCCTGACTTGTATCCACCTACATTACATTCTTCTTCTCTCCTCTCTTTGTCCCATCAGTCTGACTCACTACGCCACCTAGAGCCTGTACAAGGTAACTGGAATAACTGTATGGGTAACTCAATGCAGTAGTGAACACAAGACATACCAAGTTATGACTTTGATTGATTGATTGATTGATACTTTTTTTTAGTAGATAGCACAGTACAGTACATATTCCGTACAATTGACCACTAAATGGTAACACCCGAATAAGTTTTTTAACTTGTTTAAGTCGGGGTCCACGTTAATCAATTCAGTTGCAAAACTAGCTAAAAAAGTTATGCTAGCAAGCTAATGTTAGCATCCTGACATTGGGCTAGCGGGGTGAAACAAAACTCTGGAGCTTTGGTAAGTTACAGGGAAAACTCCACACATAATCATACCCAGGACCTTCTCGCTGCGAGGGACAAATGCTAACCACTGTTCCCCATGCTGCCTCATTAATAATGACAAATATTATTAGATTACCGTATATTAGATTATATTTTACTGCGATTTGTCAGCTATTACACACAGCTAAAATGGGGATTTTTTGTTCAGATGGTGTAGTATATATTAGCTCTGCGTCCATCCATTTTTTACCGCTTATCTTTTTCGGGGTCGCTAGGGGTGCTGGAGCCTATCTCAGCTGCATTTGGGAGGTACTAACTTTTGATTATTATCCAATTACAATTCACCTATTTTAATTATTAACCCAGGTGAGCTCAGTGGTCAACGCCCTTAAATATTAACGTTCTACTACTACTACCACCCAGCTCAGGAACTACAATCATACACTCTCTGACACACTCTTCCTCCACAAGACCCAGAACAGCTCAGTGGTTGAGACTGTTGACTTGGAATGAAGGGTGCTGGGGTTGAATCCCAGGCTGGTTGACAGTATTTTGTTCCACCTCCATCATACTTTACTGACCAATATGTCTTTTATTATAGCTCAGTGGTTAAGACTATGTGAATGTTGTCTGTCTATCTGTGTTGGCCCACAATGAGGTGGGGACGTGTCCAGTGTGTACTCCGCCTTCCACCCGATTGTAGCTGAGATAGGCGCCAGCGCCCCCCGCGACCCCAAAAGGGAATAAACGGTAGAAAATAGATGGATGGATGGGTTAAGACTGTTGGGTGCTGTTGAAGGGCAGTTGAATTAGAGAAAAAAACGTAAAATTTGCTTTAAAATGTTAGCAGTTTAACATTAGCTAGCTAGCATTCTAACTAATTAGAGCAAAGTTTGAGGTTTTCGCTTTCATATATATACTTGCAGTGTGTATATACAACAATGATAGAGGGTTTTGACGTTGTTTTAAAGGGTTTTAAAAGCTCCAATGGTGACCCCCATCAACCATATTTTGCAAGCGTTTTTTTTATCATCTTTTGGACCATTACCATGAAATGATTAACGTGGACGCCGACTTAAACAAGTTAAAAAGCTTATTTGGGTGTTACCATTTAGTGGTCAATTGTACGGAATATGTACAATCTACTAATAAAAAGTTTCAAGCAATCAATCAAACCCTGAAAAAAAAAAAGACATGTGTTGTTGTCTTTCATAATGATTGTGAATGATAGGGGAAAAAAAGTGCAGTTCCACTTTAAAACCAAGGTATATCAACAATTCGGAAGAAATTCTAAATATGGACTGGTATTTGTTTATGATTCTGGTTCCAGCTTCTTATTGTACTTTTGGATCATATTTTCATCACAATTAGAAGTCAAACCAGTTAACAATCCGGCATTCAACCACAGCAACGGTTTTTGTAGCGATGTTGAGGGTTTCTCGAGTGTTTATGTTGCTATCTTCGCCTCCATGTTTGTCCCTGGAGGGAGGCTGTCCAAAAGGTCACAGGCAGGAGCTTTTGATTGGGAATTCTCTTTTCAAAAATGCCATTGAAGCTCTTGATTCTGCTTCCTGGCTCTGACTTTTTTCCTCACGTAATGAGGCGCCAAGTTACTCGCTATAACGCTCACCTTCACCTTTTCAGGCTCTTTCATGTTTTTCTTTGTCTCTTATTTGCTCTGCACATCTTCACACACTTTTACTGTTTTTTTCTGATGGAGATGTGTTGGCTTCCATAAAAGTGTGTGTTGCAAGTAGTAGGTCTGGGCGATATGGCCTTTTATTAATATCTCAATATTTCCAGGCCATGTCACGATACACGATATATATCTCGATATTTTGCCTTAGCCTTGAATGAACACTTGATACATATAATCACAGCAGTGTGATGATTCTATGTGTCTACATTAAAACATTCTTCTACATACTGCAATAATATATGCTTATTTTAAACTTTCATGCAGAGAGGGAAATCACAACTAAGTCAATTTACCAAAACTGTTTTTATTAAACAGTTATTAAGCAGTGGCAAAAATATTCATGTAAATTCCAAAACAGAAAGTGCAACATTGTCAGAGAGATTTTAAAACAAGCTATTAGTGCTGTTTTTCTTGGAAATTAAGTATTCCTTCATTTGTTACCACACCGCTAGCATCACAGCTAACTTTACCATGTGTGCTACCTGTCTTCTGTATGACGTTACGACAGTATGTCTGTTACTGTTATCTACCATGAATTGATTAACGTGGACCCCGACTGAAACAAGTTGAAAAACTTATTCGGGTGTTACCAATTAGTGGTCAAATGTACGGAATGTGTACTGTACTGTGCAACCTACTAATAAAAGTATCAATCAATCAATCAATCAATCAATTAATGTGACGCTTGTTTTATGTCTCTGTGAGAAGGAGATACAAGAAAGTGAGAAGAGCCTGTAGTGAAATGCCCGCAGCTAGAAGCAACTGCGTGAGGACGTATACTCGAATATCACGATGTAGTCATTTTCTACATCGCACAGAGACAAACCCGTGATGTATCGAGTATAGTCGATATATCGATATATAGCCCAGCCCCAAGGGAGTGTGGTTGCATCTGAAACATTGAACAGCCTCAAGAGCGCCGCCCTATTGGTGTGTGACTTTTCCTCCAGTGTTTCTGCATCTGGTGACTTTTTAGTGATTACTGTTATTTAATACAATATTGAACGTCTCTGCTTTTCCACATTGTGTATTACTCAATTATTTGTTTTATGTTGATGCATTTTGTGGTTTTTGTATGTATTTTTCTGAAAATGTAAGTTTATTACTCTCTTTAGAGATTTGGATTTGATTATTCACAAAAAATCATCTGCAAAAACTTGTAATAAATTGATGCACAATTGGTTTTATTTATATATTTACTTAATACCTCGGCTGGTGCATTTTTTTTGAATAATTTTGTTTATTTACTACTTTTTTAAGGATAAATCTTGTGGACCATAGAGCAGTGGTCCCCAACCTTTTTGTATCCGCGGACCGGTCAACGCTTAATAATTTGTCCCGCGGCCCGGGGGCGGCGGCAAGGGGAAATCCTATTTTTTTCTTTTATTTATTTTTTTTTTTTGTCATGAAAAAGGGACGTTTTTGTCATGAAAAAGGGACGTTTTTGTGGTTGGTGCTCTAATTTTACGTGTATATTGTGTTCTTTTATGTTGATTTAATAAAAAGAAAAAAAAGATTTTTTCTTTTTTTTTTTTTTATAAAAATGAATAAAAAATTATTCTGCGGCCCGGTAACAATCGGGCCACGGCCCGGTGGTTGGGGACCACTGCCATAGAGGACATTAGAATTGCTGAAAAAAATTTGATTCACATCCAAATCCCAATTTTATCTATTCCGATTCTAAATCAATTCACAATTTTTTTTAAGTTTTTAGGCAATCTTTGCACTTACTTGCTGCCTGTCTGCATCATATGTCAGCAGCCAAGAGAAGCTTTTGTAACCTGTTTTGAAATAATCTTCATTATAATATTTTACAAAGTATAATCTTTTATACCAAATAATATATTATGAGAATCGGTTTGAATGGAAAATCGGTTTTGAATCGAATTATCATCCAGAGAATCAGAAACTAATGGAATCGTGAGTTGTAAGATTCACATCCCTTCAGGGCATATGTAGTACTGCACTGAAGGTGTAATAAATAGATGCATATTTTGAATTCCTTTTTTAACAAATGACAAAATGTGGCCTTTTCTTAATGCAACATATTCTTTCATTGCAGCCTTTCTTTGTATTCTAAAAGTAAACATTAAAATATTATCCGTCACATGTTCAGTACAACTTTTTTTCTACTCTCAATCGCACTTGAATATTTAGCTCAGTCTTAGCTCTGGAATCCAAGTCCATTTGTGTCGTGTGTGTGTGTGTGTGTGTGTGTGTGTGTGTGTGTGTGTGTGTGTGTGTGTGTGTGTGTGTGTGTGTGTGTGTGTGTGTGTGTGTGTGTGTGTGTGTGTGTATGTGTACTGCAGTGCGATTGTTCAATGCAACCATTTCCTTTTTCTCTTTCCACCCTCGTCTTCTTTTGCTTTGATACCATCTTTCAATCACTGAACGCCTGCAGGGGAAGAACTTTCTGGATGTTTAAGATCCAGTTGATACCCAAAAGAGAGAGAGAGAGAGCAATATAATGGCTGGTGAACGCTCCGTAATGGTCGCTTGTTGCTCGCCTCTGGTGCTCTTGAGCACTTTTTATTTTTATTTTTTCTGCTCTGCTTGTCTGAGCAGGGACGCTACTACAAACTGTCCAAATAACCCCGTCCTACCCCACCCTCCCCCACACCTCCAAGTCACATACACACGTTCCCTCTACCCCCACCCACCTCCGTCTATACGAGATGCCTTCATTGCCATCTGGTTGTTTTTACAAAGAAAGAAAAATTCCAGATGAGTCCACAGAAACATGATATAAGACATGAAACTGTGGGGAGGGGGGGGGGGGGGGGGGGGGTGACGACATATGTTGTCTCCATCTTCCATCTCCTTCTTTTAGGGAGCGAGAAGACAAAATCATCATAAAATCGTCCTCAAACAAGAACACCCTCATTTGTATATCAGCTTAATTTCCTGTGCGGGCGGACCTTCGCTAACAGGTAGGCGCCCCGTGTCGCCCCCTATAGCACACGCCCGCCATGGATTAATGAGGGAAAATGAAAAGGGGATGGGCAGCAGGGGACCATTTCCCTCGTCTTCCGCAGACATCATCCTAGGTAATAATGAGTGTGTGACTGACACCCAGCAAGTCAAACAAGGCTTTTTAATGAAGTCGGATTTAACTAACGCTCTTATTAAGCTCTGTCCATCTTATTAATCATCTTGATCTGTCAGTCCATTTATTAATCAGACCCTTAAAATTAATTAAATGACATGAGAACGCCTGGGCCAAAGCGACACCTCTGAGGGCATGTCTGGATGCATTTGGTGAGGAAAAATACATGCAACTCTCAAGTGCATGATCTGTGACCTCTGACCTCCTGATGCTACACTTCCACATGTCACGCTGCACACAAAAGGGTGTAAATAAGTCAAAACATGGGCCTCGACTGTGCTATGATTATTTCCTGACTTTTACTAAACCCAATTAGTCGAATTGGCTTTAAATTTCTCACACTGCTATAAATGGTAAATGGGTTATATTTTTAGCGCTTTTCGACCTTCAAGGTCCTCAAAGCGCTTTGACACTATTTCCACATTCACCCATTCCCACACACATTCACACACTGATGGCAGGAGCTACGATGCAAGGCCCTAACCACGACCCCTCAAGAGCAAAGGTGAAGTGTCTTGCTCAAGGACACAACGGACGTGTCAAGGTTGATAGAAGCTGGGGATCGAACCAGGAACCCTCAGGTTGCTGGGACGGCCACTCTCCCAACCACGCCACGCCGTAACTGTAACTGAAAGTTGTTTGGACATGAAATTGGGTGAACTCTTTGGGAGATTGCACGTGTGAACAATTTGAGCAAGCTTGGTTAAAAAAACATGACATTTATTGAAAAAAAAAAAACTCATTAACAATTTGTCTAATGATCATAAAACTGTAAGGATATCTGCAGCATGTCTTTCAAAGCCTTTTTTTTACTGGAACCAAACCTCCAAGCTAAACTGTAGCTGCCTCCCCCAAGTGTCCCAGTACTTGTGTCCCAGTCTGTGCTGGGTTATACAGGTCAAGGTGTTTATCCGAAGCCACTCCCCTTGTCTGTGTGAAACAGGAAGCACATATCAGCTCACTTTTCCAAGTGTCTTTTGAGAAAAAGAAGCGTGTGCTGTGGAGCGAGTAATGAGTAACTAAACTCTTATTTTTTTCCCTTTCTTTTTGCCTTTTGTGCTCCCCGCCCATCCCTCCGGCTAATGGCTTTTTTTTCACTGTACTTCTCATCCACGCTTTAAAAGATATAGTATACAAGTGATTATTGTGGCTCAGCACTTGAGCGTGTAATGCATGTAAATCTGAGTGTCCCCAAACCGCTCCCCCACCCTGAAGCTCATTATTTGTCAGAAGAGTGTGTGCTTGTTTATTAAAGTTAAAGTACCCATGATTGTTACACACACACAAAGTGTGGCGAAATTATTCTCTGCATTTGACCCATCACCCTTGATCACTCCCTGGGAGGTGAGGGGAGCAGTGAGGAGCAGCGGTGGCCGCAACCCAGGAATCCATCCATCCATTTCCTACCGCTTGTCCCTTTTGGAGTTGCAGGGGGTGCTGGAGCCTATCTCAGCTGCATTCGGGCGGATGGCGGCGTACACCCTGGACAAGTCATCACCTTATCGCAGGGTCAACACAGACAGACAACAATCACACTCACATTCACACACTAGGGCCAATTTAGTGTTGCCAATCAACCTATCCCCAGGTGCATGTTTTTGGAGGTGGGAATCCGGAGGGAACCCACGCAGTCACGAGGAAAACATGCAAACTCCACACGGAAAGATCCCGAGCCCGGGATTGAACTCAGGACTACTCAGGACCTTCATATTGTGAGGCACATGCACTAACCCCTGTCCCAGGAATCATTTATGGTAATTTAACCCCCAATTCCAACATTTGATGCTGAGTGCCAAGCATGGAGGTAATGGGTCCCATTTTTATAGTCATTGGTATAACTCGGTCGGGGTTTTAACTCACAACCCACAGATCTCAGGGCGGAAACTAACCACTAGGCCACTGAGCAGTGTGTGTGTGGGAACAACAAAAGCTTGTGCTTCATCAGCAGCATCTCGCTGGACCCCCACCATTGGCTGCTGACTCTCCTCCAAAATCCAGCAGTGCCTTGCGTCCTGGGACAAAACGCCGCCCTTAAATAACGTGTGAATAACAGCCTGCATCACAACAATACGTAGCAGCAAAAATTCACAAATGATTGACACAACCATAAAGTTGACTATTTTGGATATTTTATAGCATCCATCCATCCATTTTCTACCGCTTGTCCCTTATGGGGTTGCAGAGGGTACTGGAGCCTATCCTAGCAGCACATGAGCGGAAGGCGGTGCACACCCTGGACAAGTCACAACCTCATTGCAGGCCAACACAGATAGACAGACAACATTCACACTCACATTCACCCACTAGGGTCAATTTAGTGTTGCCAATCAATCCATCCCCAGGTGAGTGTTTTTTAAACTTTTTCACCAAGTTCCAACTCAGAGAAAACGTGGCTCTCCAAGAACCACCATAATGACCAACGTTAAAATAGAGTAGCGTAGTAGGCCTCGGTATTCACTAAAAACAAGGCAGAGGTTTTATTTAAAAAGGAATATTTCTTATTTTTGGACAATGTATCATTATACACGGTTTTACCAGCAACCGTGTGTTTGTATATAAGAAAATAAAACACTGTACTTTAAGTGATTCTTGCTCAGTGGCCTTATGGTTAGTGTCCGCGCTTAGATCGGTAAGTCGTGAGTTCAAACCCTGGCCGAGTCATACCAAATACTATACAAAGGAGACCCATTTCCTCCCTGCTTGACACTTAACATCAAAGGTTGGAATTGGGGGTTCAATTTACCAAAATGATTCCCGAGCACGGCCACCGCTGCTGCTCACTGCTCCCCTCACCTCCCAGGGGGTGGAAAAAGGGGATGGGTCAATTTTTAATTTTACCACTCTTAGTGTGTGTTTGACTATTAGTGGTACTTTAACTTTTTTTCTTTGGCCACTAGTGGTAAACATGCCACAGTTTGGGAATCGCTGTTCTGTAGCCCCTAATACACCTCACACACACTTATTAAAGGCATTTTAAAAACTAATGAAGGATAATGACATGATGATGAGTAGATCCGATGACAGTAGGGTCAATCGCCCAAAGCGGCCCTGCAGGCCGCTGGGTCCGAGATGATACATGCGTTCCTTCAATGAGGCGTCTATAAAAACCGCACTGTTTTTGTAATTCCAGTAACGACTCCCAATCATAACTTGTGTTCACCTCCCGGCTCGAGGCCGGATTGTAACAAAATAGTAGGGTGGCCATCTTCTACTTACACATCCCCCTTGTTACATACTCTATATGCATGCTGTATTCTTTATTATTAAGAGGCATACACTACTTGTATTGTCAATTGTTACAGACTTAGCGTAAGTAGGATGGGTTTTTTGCAAAAAAAAAAAAAAAAACAGAATGGGGACTTTTTTACTTTCAAAAATAAATTAAACATTTATTTAAAACTAAAAAATTTTATAACATGGCGCAAGGGTCCTTAAAATATTTAACATCAGGGCCCAACTTGTCCACTACAGAGGAAACGGTGATCCACTCAAATATTAACACTGAATTAGCAATCTTACTCTTAATTTTAATCAATAATTTTATCTAACGTGCTTAGTTTAATTGTCAAATGATAATAATCCAGATTTAGGTCTCCCTGGTGACAAAAATAAATACTGCAAATATACTGCAAACAAGGGAATCATAACAATTGATATATACATTTAGATGAAATTACGCAGTGCTAAAATAAATATATTCTTACTTAATTAACAATAAATAATAATGATATTTAGGCTTTTTTTTTCTAAACTTTAGTCAAGTTTCAATCAAAATTAAGTGGAAATAAAAATGCAGTTTCATCACTTTGGCCATAATTTTTGCGCTTAAGAAACCTCTCTATGACTTTAGCTCCAGTCTTCTTTTGTTTGTTTGACATTGTCATGACTGCCACAAGTGGTGGACAAGTATATTACAAAGGAGTACTGCTGCTGTCCAAAAAAACAACAGCTGATAAACACAGGTTCTTTTACGAGCTTCTCGGAGGCCCACGTGGCCCAACAGACTTAAGCAACACTGGCAAAGCGAATACCATTTTACAAATAGATGGGGATATACTATGCTATTCACCTGAAAATACATTGAAGTAAAGTAATATTTGATTGTGTGAATGCTGCAATTCACTCCTGTATTTATTATTCTTATTATTATTCCTCTTGTTATTTGCATGCTAGTTTTAGCATGCTAAGTTTTTGTAGGTATACATCACGGAGTAATATAGGTTGGTACTTGTCACACGCTAACTGTTAGCACAATAACGTTAGGATACTAGCTTTTAATTTTGCAAGTATACATCTCGGAGTCATATAATTTATTAGTTGACAAATTCTAGTGTTGAGGCTCTGCGTTGTGTTTCTGATCTTCCCATACCACCATCGCTCCAAGTTGGGCGCAAGCCTACATCACCCATTTGAGAGGTAAGCGTGCTAGGCTAAAAGCCCCTGTTGCTAACGGAGTGGCTAGCATACTCTTTGAAGTTGTCAAGGAGTGGGGTTTAGTATCGTACACCTGGCGCAGCCACTCTGGCTGGCCCCCGTTACACTAACGTTAGCATTCTGGCTTTTTTACCTAATTTTGCAGGTATCGATAACGTTGGTACTTGACCCATGTTAACTGTTAGAATGAGAACCTTACAATGTTAGCATGCTAACAGCTTTTTCTTATAAGTTTACACGTTTACACCACAGAGTCATAAAAGTTTGTACTTGTTACAACTTTAGCAT
Source organism: Nerophis ophidion (assembly GCF_033978795.1). Lineage (NCBI taxonomy): Eukaryota > Metazoa > Chordata > Actinopteri > Syngnathiformes > Syngnathidae > Nerophis > Nerophis ophidion. Next base: position 22,805,915 of record NC_084620.1, read on the forward strand.
GCTAAAGTTAGCATGTTTATATGCTAATGTTATCATTCTGGCTTTTGTACCTAATTTTACAGGTATCGACCTCAGATTCATAAATGTTGGTACTTGACACCTCTTACCATGAATTGATTTACGTGGACCCCGACTTAAACAAGTTGAAAATCTTATTCGGGTGTTACCATTTAGTGGTCAATTGTACGGAATATGTACTGAACTGTGCAATCTACTAATAATAGTTTCAATCAATCAATCTAAATTGTAAACATGCTTCTATGTTAGCATCGTATTATTTTTTTTAAAGCTAATTTTGCATGTCGACGCCGCAGAGTTATATCATTAAATAATTTACGCTCGTTGTTGAGGCTACTTTTTGACGCTATCTGGCTCGCATGCTACCTGTTAGTGTTTCAGTTTGGCTTTGACTTTCCTGCATTAACACAACATTTCTCTTAACGATGTTGTTAAAGTAATTGATTCAAATTCAAACTAAAAATATTGTTTTAAATGTTCCCTGTGCATTAATTACCTAAATATATTTACAAAAAATCAATTATACTCACAAAAAATGACGATTCCCCACTGGGTCAAGCATCTATTTTATTTTATTTTTATTTTTTTATTTTTTTTGATAAACTGGCTTGCCTATGTGACTTTATTTTTCTGAAAATTCTTTCAAGAACAAACCAGCACTTTATTGACTCGTCAACTTTCCTTGAGAACATATGACCATGTTGGTCACTGAGGTCCAATGTTTTCAGTATGCGTCCTGTTTTTGGTATGACAATATTGGTATTGATAATATATGTTAATAATAATAATTATAACTATATATAACTAATAGTAATAATAATAATTCATATTATTATTTTGTTATAAATGTACTCGCCATGTATGTATTATTAGAACTGAATTAGCTGAATTTGTGTGTTCTTTCCAAGTCCCCATTATATAATTTTCCCATCATATCGACTCTAACCCCACAGGGAGAGAGGAGTGTGTGTGTGTGTGTGTGTGTGTGTGTGTGTGTGTGTGTGTGTGTGTGTGTGTGTGTGTGTGCGCGCGCGCCCCTCAACTCCTTTAATTGAATTTGCTACTTGTTTTCCCTATTGTGACAACAGACTTTTTTATTCACGCTTCATGACAAAATATGATTGAAACTGAAGGGATCCAGAGATTTGCGCTGCGCGGGTCTGCGGAGGGTGGGGAGGTTGGCAACCATCAAGACGATTTTTGTGTAATACTATATATTTATTTTTGCTGCAGTGTAATTGCAAATCTAAAAAGAAGCAACTGTCCCTTTAATATGTCACCTGACTGAACATTAGAATTGATGCTAACACAAGCGATGTCCAGGCTGGTCCAAAAACGTTTTAACAACTGAAGTAGATGATGCAAGGTTGCCAAAGGAACAACCAAGATGCTGATCTCCTCTATATAAAACAGTTTAGTACCCACAAGATTTGGAGGCAGTTATTTTAAGCTCATTTTATTACATAGTGGCACATTAGGTCATTGCTTGCTTTTCACTTCATTACTGTGGTTTCTTACACACACACACACACACACACACACACACACACTAGGCCTCCAGGCCTCACACTGAGTGCACTAGCAGTCGACCTCATCCAACCAATTAAAGGGAGCGCTTAGTTTCCTGATCAATGGCGGATGTCGAAGTGGGTCGGTTGATAGGGGCAGCCATGGGGCGGTGGGGCTACGGAGGGGAGGCCTTTTAGGTAGATACCAAGTATTTACGATTTTCTATTTATTTTAAGACATTAGTGCAAATATGCTGTCCATTTTTCATCCCCCTCATTAACCGCACAATTGACTTTGAATTTGTCACACAGTGCTACAAAAGACCCACCTTAACTTTAAGGTGTTCAGCTGAATCCTACCACATTAAGCATACATCTCTAAGGTATTGACGAGCACGTGTGCAATATTTAAGCAGAATTTGTAAAAAAAAACGTGACCACCATCAAGCAAAATGTCTTTGCAGGACAGGGGTATAGCAGGGACTTAGCAATTAATTGTCCATAAGCCATTGAGTATTTTTTTAATGATTATAAACACTTTGATGATATCTGTAAAACCTTACCTTGGGGGTATTGACTGGAATAGTGTGTTTCCAATTTAGTGCAAAAACATTGAGGGAGGTACAATCAAATCAAACTTGAATAAATAATTTGTTTTTTAAATGTATTTCTGAGTACAGAGGGGCCAGTTGAGGAAACACTATCACAGGCGACATCTACACCAGGAATTTACTAGACCATGACAACCTGGATGCTGACACAAAGAACCCCCAAAGCCATGGCTGATAAAATTCCCGATGCACAGAGTGACACGATGGCGAGGCATGGTGGATGCGTGTTGCTACCCCAGGAATGCAAGAGGACCAGGACAGGCAGGAGTTGCAGGTAAGATTAGATTTAATACAAAAACTTAAAATAACACTGGTACAAAATACAAAGAAAAGGCGTGCCGAACGCACGGAGAGCTAGGCTAATAATTTGCAACTAGAGCAGAGTACAGAAATAGACGTGCAGAGCGCACGCAAAGCTAAGGCGAGACTTAGCAATAGTGATTACAAAAAGAAGAACCAACGTGCGTGTTGCAAGTAGCAAACAAACCAACCAGAAGGAACTGAGGTAGCAGGCGGGACTAAATACTAAAGCAATCAATGAAAAACAGGTGTGCGTCGAAACAAGGGCAGGTGGAACCAATGTGCAACCATGGAGACCAGATAAACAGGAAGTGCTCAAACTAAGGAACAGGAGAGTCCAAAATCACAACACAGAGCTCCCTTTACGGATCGCTGGAAAGTAAAATGATAAAATGCATACAAATAGTAAGAACTATGACTAAAAATAAAGGATACACAATGAGTAAACATTGTAAAGATAATAAATATATGTACAGTAACAACATAATAAACTAATATGATCTTACTACCAAGAGAAAGCATGTACTTATTAAAAAGAAACTGACCTAAAATAAATCTTGGATATCAAAATCAGTATTCCCAGAATGCATCATTCCTAAATGTAGCCTTGCCTTATCTGACTTGTCTCTCGACACGTTGTGTGTGTGTGTGTGTGTGTGTGTGTGTGTGTGTGTGTGTGTGTGTGTGTGTGTGTGTGTGTGTGTGTGTGTGTGTATGTGTGCGTCTGAGGCGATAAAGCGGCCCATCCCACGCACTATTAAAGGCAGCAAAGTGATGCTAAGACACATTAGCACATCAGGAAAACAGGCCCTAATTGCATCGCTCGCTTTCATTCTCATTCTTTTCTCGACATTTGAACTCACTTTAGTCAAGTCGCCTCTTTCAGACGAGTAAGCAGTTAAAGGCTCTTGATGACAGAATAGCGAGTGAGTGAGGCAATGAGCTCTTTCTGCGTCTTGTTTTTGTCAAAACCGTAAGACTTTAAAGTGTCGATCACGTAAACGCTTCCTCCTGAAGAAGATATTAAAGGAGGCGTTTGCTCTCCCTTCTTCTGTTTATTTGCTTGTTTTTCTTTTTGGATTGTTATCCATTGGAAGATTGGTAAACGGACGTTCTAAATCTTTATTGTCTTAGTAGTAAAGAAAACATTACAATCAGCTCTACTGGAAAAACATAGGGACGGTTACAGAATTGGGTACTTTGATAGATATTGACCTAATTATGTTGGTACTACCGGATATTGATTTCTATAAAATTAAAAGGTGCAGTATTTTAACACTTTTGTAGCACGTAATGTAACATCCGGTGGCAGACTAGGCACTCAACTAAAACACTTGGCGGGGAAACAATCACTCAAGCAGCACACAAAGCAGTTAAAGTCGAACTGCTTCTTGGTTAGGGACATTTGGTCAGGGTAGGCAGGTGAAGTAGAGCAAAACAAAACAAGGAAAACTAAAAAAAAATAAAAACATAAAATATATCTCAATATTTGTTCATTAAATTGGGTTATAAATGTATTTTGTGTACGCTTAAATTTAATTTTTAACCTTCACTTCTGTAAAAATTACTAACAAGGAAAACTACCTTCCATATGAGGACCGATGAACAAGACCGAAATCATGGTCCCAATACGGAAAACCATTGCATCTAATAGAGAACCAAATACGAAAGTCCGGATTTTTTGTTGATTTAATATGCATACAAAAGTAAACATTGACAGGTGCAAATGCAGCAATACATGATAAAACAAGATAGCAGCTAAAGAAGGACTTCCCGTTCAATCCCCGAAAAAACCCACCAGGTCAACAGCTGATTTTACGACTTCCGGTGCTGACGTAAGACAACCCGCGTCCCATATGTGAACACTACTTTTTATTATAAATGTTGTAGTTTTTACCTTCCATAACGTGACTACTGACAGATATAAGTTAGGGCTATACACTACTTTGTATTATAAATGTTGTAGTTTTTACCTTCCATAACGTACCTACTGACAGATATAAGTTAGAACTATACACTACTTTGTATTATAAATGTTGTAGTCTTTACCTTCCATAACGCGCTACTGACATATATAAGTTAGAACTACACACTACTCTGTATTATGTTGTACTTTTTACCTTCCATAATGTGTCTACTGACAGATACAAATTAGAACTACTTAGTATTATAAATGTTGTAGTTTTTATCTTCCATAATATGTCTTCTGACAGATATAAGTTAGAATGAAAATACATGGGTACGGCTAGTAGCTACTATTAGCAAACAGATATACCTACCAACTCGGCGCATAAAAAGTGCAGGTGGTCTTAAAACGCCACAACAGTCAGGCACCATATGTAAGTACCCAAAATAAAGACTCGACATACAAAGAAATTTAATCGGAGCAGAAACATAGGAGGAAACAGGATTAAAACCCGATGCTAACCGCCCATTGAAAATACATGTGTACGGCTAGTAGCTACTATTAGCAAACAGATAGACTTACCAACTCGGCGTAATATCTTAACATCGACACACTCTTTCGTTGCAACTCGGCCCTGATGGTCTGCCCCTATAAGTTTACAATTAGTTGTAAAATGTTGGACGGTTGTTTTTACGATATGCAGGCAAACGACAACTTTAAAACATACCGGCTTAGCTACGGCACCTGGCAGCCATCTTGGTATAGACGATCACAGCCCAGCCCTCACGAATGTTGGTGCCTGCGCACCAGCAGCAGACGGTATGGAAAAAAAAGAAAAAAAACGTGTCCCTCACTGTGTCTACGCACGGCCGCCATTTTTGAAATGGTTTTCAGTGCAGCGGTTTTTAGAAGGCTTATACAATTAAAACCGTAGCAGTAATTAAAACTCTTTCATCAACTTTTAATCAGAAGGGTTCAATCTCTCTCCTGTGGTAGTTTGAAGCCGACACGACAAACGCGCTCAGAGGAGATAATGTTTGAAAAAAGGTGGACAGTTTTTACAAAACTTTTGTTTTGAAGGGTGAATTGCAAACTTCCTGTTGATTTTTGCTGAAGAATGTCAGTGTATGAAATAAATGGGTTGTACTTGTATAGCGCTTTTCTACCTTCAAGGTACTCAAAGTGCTTTTGACACTACTTCCACATTTTCCCATTCACACACACATTCACACACTGATGGAGGTAGCTGCCATGCAAGGCGCCAACCAGCACCCATCAGGAGCAAGGGTGAAGTGTCTTGCTCAGGACACAACGGACGTGACGAGGTTGGTACTAGGTGGGAATTTAACCAGGGACGCTCTGGTTGCGCACGGCCACTCTCCCCACTGCTCACTAGGTTTAAGTGAGACTTACATAGAGGCTTACATAAGTGAGACTTACATAGAGGCTTTTTTGTTTCATGTCGCTACGACATTCCTACTGGAAGTTACAGGCAATTTCGTCTGTGTTTTCTTCCTAGGGGGCGCTAGAGCGCAAATTTTATTTTTGGGCTTAGGTTTTTTTGATTAAATCGCAATGTTTGCCAGTCCTGGTGTGTGTGTCAAATTTTGTGAGTTTTTAAGCATGTTTAGGGGGTCAAATTACAGCCCAAGCTGCGGAATAATAATAAAGAAAGAATAAACCGCTACAAATTCAATAGGGTCCTCTGTCCCAAAGGGACATTCGGTCCCTAATAGATAACACTACGGTACTAGGACTATAGTGGCCATTAACAGTTAGCTTCTACAGCTGGGTTGCCTAAAGTGCGGCGCAGGGGCCATCCGTGGTCCATGACTCATTTGTCATCGGCCTGAAGCCCATTACAAAACACAAAAAAGAGAGCTCTCATTTGTACCCCTAGTGTATCAAAATTAAGGTGGTCCCAAAAGGAGGGATGTTTCAAATTGACTATGTGTCGGTTTTAAAACTGCTCCTCCTCTGGTCAACATATGTAATAACAAGTGTGTGTAAGAAATTGAATGCGCCCTCTTTGGCCAAAATGTTTTTTGTTTTTTTTAATATATATGTATATGGAGATATACTGTAATAACTTGAAGTAAATAATGAAGATTAAAAACCAACAATAACCAAAACATCTTTTTTTAAATGTACTAAAAGGTTACCTTTTTAATATTTGCATAGTATGTATATATTATTAATGTTGTAAATAGAAATCTGAAGAGGAAGGGATTTTTTGGAGGTCTCAAGAAGGTAAGAAATACAAGAGTGTGTACGTGTGTGTGTGTGTGTGTGTGTGTGTGTGTGTGTGTGTGTGTGTGTGTGTGTGTATGTGTGTGTGTGTGTGTGTGCATGTGTGCGTGTGTGTGTGTGTGTGTGTGTGTGTGTGCGAGAGAGAGAGAGAGAGAGAGAGAGAGAGAGAGCGTGGCTTACTGCAGATTCATTTTTACACCATGAATTTATATTTTATACACTATAGAATCTACAGCCTGTTTCATGTTTTTAATGTAAGGGTGACTCAGGTCTTCCAGTGCCTAAGCAGCACTCTGCATAGCCACACTGGTAGAAGTGGGTGTGATTGTGAGATAGCAGACACATGTCTCTCCAATGTCTATCCAGCAAAGAAGCCAGCATTTTTTATTTTTTTTTCAAACAACATTATTTCTAACAGAAATGGCATTTATAATGAAGGAAGCCAGCTTCTGCGGGGAGTTTTATCAGATTTAAAACTGTTGTTTTACTGCTTTGAATCAAATAAATGAAATGAAATGAATTAATGTGTCTGCTAATATGGTGGAATATGTCTGAGAACAAATACTTCTCTAAACTGGACTTTAAGACAAAATGAAAATGATCATACAAGTTACATTTTCGTGGAGGGTAGATAGTGCCGCTTCAGATACAAATACAGACAGGTAAAAACACTCCAAATATTATATTATTGTATTTATGCAAATGACACCAAATAATATTTGATACCGACCGTAGGCGCCGATTTCCATCTCTGCCAGTGGGTGCTTGGTGTGTGTGTATTAAAAAAAAAAAAACAAAAAAAAAAAGACGTTCAGCCAAGTTCATATCCCATACGATTCGTGGCTTTATTATTTTGTAAAAAAAGGACCAAACTTGCCACAAAATTAACCGCAAGATTGAAAAATTATTTTAAAGATTGAAAGTTGCCATCAATCCCACATGGGTGCTTGGCAAGGAATTGGCGCCTATGTGACCGACATTATCAAATATCTCTGGGTCCACTCATCATATCATAAAATCATTATAAAGTTTGTATGAAAGTTATTTACTCCCTTTTTTTTCTTGTTATTGTAATGTTCAACATGTATTACATGATTAGAGCATATGAATTTAAGTTACAAAAAAATAAAATAAAAACTCCCCATGCCTCTATCCCCCCGTGTAAAGGTCACTGCTCTTGGTAATTTTCATGCCAACAAAGTATGTTGACATGGAATAATGGAATAATGCATGTGTGACCTGAGTCACACTTTCATTAAAAACATAGAAAACCCTCAAACGTACAGTAAGGCCCCACTTTTCAGAATAAGTTGTAAATAACAGGAGTTTAAAACATTCTGGTCACCTTCTGTGACCAGAATGCCATGTGTGCCATTTGTTTACAACTGAATGGAATGCTTATGTGGGACATTTCGAATATTTCGGAAAGGTAGTAGTAGATCCACAGCGATCGTTCTGCCAAACAATACTTCAACGCTAAAGAGAGGAAATTACATATCGACGACTGTCATTGGCTTTGACAGTAGGATTGCTCGTTTGCATTATAACAGTTGTTTTTCTGCCTGCAAAAATTATCCTTGCCCAGCCACACCCTCCTGGTTTTGGGAGTATAAACATTTGGGGTTTTGGCACCAGCCGCTAGACTAGATCTGACTAATCTAAGTCTATGTGCACAAAATGTTTGTTAAGACAAACCAAACAGTCCAGTTGAGATGGATTGAATGCCCTGAAATGCAAATCAAACAACTGTAAGAAGCATAATACCTACAGTTTAACCACATTTTAGGGCACAACAAAATACAAAATTCAGCTAAAAGGTAAAGACTACTTAGTTAGGCAACACAACATAGCTTATACACTACGGCCATCTAACGTCTTGGAATTGCAACCACATGCAATGTCTTTATTATGCTTGCAACTGATACTCTGAAGTGTTAGATAATATACCAACTGGACAGCACAGTAATCATTATCATGTTAAATAATAATATGATTTCCTTATGAAACAAATTAACATTTATTAACACGGGAACACACACAGAAGTACCAAAAATTGGTACTGCCAAGTCCTGGTATCGATTCCTAGGCACAGGGAATTGGTACAGTAATCATTTCTTGTTACTTTGTCACAAATGTGACACAAAATAGTGACTGGTATGTTTATGGGCTGTCTTACAAAACCATAAGAGAAACAATGATTGAGTTTCAAATGTTCTGAGCTGTGTCCGCTTAATGTGAACATACGCCTTCCTCTTAAAGTAAGCCATCTCCTATTTCTCTCGTTATTAGATTCAACGTTCCCATGAGGAGGCGCCCACGTTGCCTTGTCAGTCGCACTTCATTAGCCCCCAAATTGCATGGATTCACACCATCCGGACGCCAACGTGTCTTTTACTGGCCTGCATCCGCCCCCATTACGAACATAAAAACTCATCATATGTAAGTCACGCTGATATATTTTAAAATGTATAAAAGTCCCACAAATGTGATTTATGTTTGCAGCAAACTGGTTCAACATGGCAGGAAGTTTAAAGCAACCAAAAATATATATTTTGTCAATGGAACGATAACTACCATCTATTTTATTATATTCTCTACTGAGTCTTTTACAAAGCTTTACTCCACATATTGACTTGTTAACAGTTGCTCCTCTTCTTTCAAGCATTTGTAATACTATTATATTCTGCAGCTAGTCTTTTTTCTTCTGTTATTGTCATATAGCGCCATGTAAATCCTAGATGCCATGCATGCAGCTTTTAAAGCATAGAATGTTGCAGTTTTGACACATTAATGAGAGAAGATGTAAACACAGGGCCACCAAGTCCAATTCCAGAACAAGTTAGCTGTAAACTCAATCATCAATAAGCAGGTTACTTGCAATTGAAGTTGGCCTTCTGGTGCCGCGGGATCACTTCTTCTGCTTCTTTCAGCGATCCAATAAACTGTAAGAGTTTTGGGCATGTAACAAAATCATTAATAAGACAAACCTTGTTGACCTTTAACCAATTGTTTTCTTGCTCTTTCACAGACCAACAGTATCTCACAATAAAGAAGACAGTTAAAAATGTGTTGAAAAGGAGTGCATAATAGTATGACCATTAACCCCGAGCAATCTACAACTTCATGGATCAACTCCTTAGGTCCTGGTCCACAATCAGTATGTTTCTATATAATTAAGAAGTTGAAATAAATCAATATTGATAGATTATTAAATAAAAACATACCCATTTAATAGATGTCAGGAATGTGTTCTCAAAGAAGACACTTTAAAAATATGTGACATGACGCCAGCACATCCCGGTGGAAAGAAAACCTCTAAACAGCCCTATTTTGACACAAAAACCTTTTGTATACACAAAGGAATTAATACAGAGTAAAAATAACATGTGTATATTTTGTTACTCAGTAGACAAGAATAATAAATAGTGGTAGATTTCAGGACTTCAAAACAGCATCAATCTTATTAATTTAAATCATCCACAAAATATTGTTATTTATACTCAATATAGTGATGAAAGTAATAAATGCCCATGTGCAATAATTTAGACGTCTTTGGCATGTAACTCAAAATATATAATTTAAAGCTGCTGTTTGCAACTTACTCACAGCAACATTTTCAAAACAAAAAATATGACAAGAACATCACCGGCTAGCTTATGTTGCCGTTAGTTGTTAAACAGAACACGTTTGTTTAACAATTGTTTCTATTTTTCACAATTACAATGAAGATGTAATAAAAATAATTTACTGCCTTGAATAAAACGATTGGTGCTAACGGCTGTCACTCACCAGATCTCATTAACAGGTACACGCAGGGAGCGCGTGCACACATACAAAACCAGTTCCAAGAGAAGCAACAAACATTTTGCAATCGTGTTAAAGTTAAAGTTAAAGTACCACTGATAGTCACACAAACATTAGGTGTTGTGAAATAGTGTGTCATCAACACTCACAACTATAAAACTGCTTTTTTTCAAAGTAAAAATGTCTTATTTCAAGCACGGAATTTAAAAATCATGACTTTGACACAATTGGGTCTCATAGTTAAAACAGATGACAGCCAAATGGACTTTGCTGTTTCATTTTCAATAAAACAATAGAAAGCACATACTCATATAGTAGTACAGTTGGCACAGTACATTAAACTGACGGTTAATATTTAAACATATAACATGTGACATTTCAAACAATTTTTAACAGAAATAGTTTATGCACATTCAGATAACTTCTTCAAAATTACAATTTTGATACGTTTATATATATATATATATATATATATATATATATAAAAGGGAATAAGCGGTAGAAAATGGATGGATATATATATATATATATATATATATATATATATATATATATATATATATATATATATATATATATCAAGTCAAGTCAGCTTTATTTGTCCATTTCTTTATATGTAAAGACATACAAAGGAATCGAAATGTTGTTTTGCACTCTCCCATGCGTAGACAAAAAGAAAAAGAAAACACAAACAATAAAGTGCAACATAAATATGTCTACCTACTAAAATGACAATACATATAGTTTCTGTTGTTTTTTGAATAGGATATGGCTGTAAACAATGAGTGTTTCATCAGTAGTGCAAATATATGTATATATATATATATATATATATATATATATATATATATATATATATATATATATATATATATATATATATTTCGTTGCACACTAATGACTAAAAGAGCACGCATTTGGCGTGTTGATGTCATGTTATCGATGGGAAAATGCATTTTTAGAAAATATGATTTGACCAAGAGAGTAACAAGCGGTTGCCTTGTTGCCTTCCATTAAGAAAAATAAACTACTGGTTTAGTATAAGTTTGCTGGTTTCAAGAAATTTTATGCCGAGCGCATATCACTGTGTCAAGATAATGGCACTAGCATTTATTTCATTTAAGAAAATGTTTCAACATATTGAGAAAAAACATCTCATATTGTTTTTTTCTATCAAGAAAAGTGCACTTGTTATTAGTGAGAATATCCATCCATCTGTCCATTTCTACCGCTTATTCCCTGTGAGGTCGCGGGGGCCGCTGGTGTCTATCTCAGCTACAATCGGGCGGAAGGCGGGGTACATCCTGGACAAGTCGCCACCTCATCGCAGGGCCAACACAGATAGACAGACAACATTCACACTCACATTCACACACTAGGGCCGATTTAGTGTTGCCAATCAACCTATCCCCAGGTGCATGTCTTTGGAAGTCGGAGGAAGCCGGAGTACCCGGAGGGAAGCCACGCATTCACGGGGAGAACATGTCAACTCAGCACAGAAAGATCCCGAGCCCGGGATTGAACCCTGACTACTCAGGACTTTCGTATTGTGAGGCAGACGTACTAACCCCTCTTCCACCGTGAAGCCTAGTGAGAATATACTTATTTTAATATATTTTGGGGTTTGTTGAGGATAGCTAATTTTACTTGTTTTGGAAAGTCTTGACAAGCCACATTTTCTTGTTCTATTGGCAGATAAGTTTGCTTACTTCAAGTAAAATACCCCTCATTTTTGTATTTTTTGTTTCGTTTTTGAAAACGGACTTTTTGCAGTGTTTGACGTGCGCATTTCTGCGCATGCGTATTAGGTCGTGTTGCGCCAGCTGTTGGAGGGCGAAAGGGGTCTTAGATGACCAATGTGTGTGTGCGTGTGTGTGTGTGTGTGTGTGTGGACAAGGACAAGGTTAGGTGGGATTTACCCTGGATAACCTTTACCGCAACATTTTCCCCGATGTTTCATTCCCAGACTTTGTCAACTACTTCATTTTTCAACCCAGCCCATTTTACACCATCAATGACTTTTAATATTATAAGAGAGAAATCTATGACTGCTTTGTTTGTGGAGGGGATTATGACATTTATATTTATGTTTGTCATCAAGCCAGAAACAAGCCCCCCTCTGGAGCCAGGCCCGGAGGTGGGGCACGATGGCGAGCGCCTGGTGGCCGGGCCTGTACCCATGGGGCCCTGCCGGGCACAGCCCGAAGAGGCAACGTGGGTCCCCCCTCCAATGGGCTCACCACCCATAGCAGGGGCCATAGAGGTCGGGTGCAATGTGAGCTGGGCAGCAGCCGAAGGCAGGGCACTTGGCGGTCCGATCCTCGGCTACATAAGCTCGCTCTTGGGACGTGGAACGTCACCTCACTGGGGGGAAAGGAGCCTGAGCTAGTGCGCGAAGCAGAGAAATTCCGGCTGGATGTAGTCGGACTCACTTCGACGCACAGCAAGGGCTCTGGAACCACTTCTCTTGAAAGGGGCTGGACTCTCTTTCACTCTGGCGTGGCCGGCAGTGAGAGGCGACGGGCTGGGGTGGCAATTCTGGTTGCCCCCCGGCTTAAAGCCTGCACGTTGGAGTTCAACCCAGTGGACGAAAGGGTAGCCTCCCTCCGCCTTCGGGTGGGGGGACGGGTCCTGACTGTTGTTTGTGCTTACGCACCAAACAACAGTTCAGAGTACCCACCCTTTTTGGGTACACTCGAGGGAGTACTGGAGAGTGCTCCCCCGGGTGATTCCCTTGTCCTACTGGGAGACTTCAACGTTCACTTTGGTAACGACAGTGAAACCTGGAGAGGCGTGATTGGGAAGAATGGTCGCCCGGATCTGAACCCGAGTGGTGTTTTGTTATTGGACTTCTGTGCTCGTCACAGTTTGTCCATAACAAACACCATGTTCAAACATAAGGGTGTCCATATGTGCACTTGGCACCAGGACACCCTAGGCCGCAGTTCCATGATCGACTTTGTAGTTGTGTCATCGGATTTGCGGCCTCATGTTTTGGACACTCGGGTAAAGAGAGGGGCGGAGCTTTCTACCGATCACCACCTTGTGGTGAGTTGGCTGCGATGGTGGGGGAGGATGCCGGACAGACCTGGCAGGCCCAAACGCATTGTGAGGGTTTGCTGGGAACGTCTGGCAGAGTCTCCTGTCAGAGAAAGTTTCAATTCCCACCTCCGGAGGAACTTTGAACATGTCACGAGGGAGGTGCTGGACATTGAGTCCGAGTGGACCATGTTCCGCACCTCTATTGTCGAGGCGGCTGATCGGAGCTGTGGCCGCAAGGTAGTTGGTGCTTGTCGTGGCGGTAATCCTAGAACCCGCTGGTGGACACCAGCGGTGAGGGATGCCGTCAAGCTGAAGAAGGAGTCCTACCGGGTTCTTTTGGCTCATAGGACTCCAGAGGCAGTGGACAGGTACCGACAGGCCAAGCGGTGTGCAGCTTCAGCGGTCACAGAGGCAAAAACTCGGACATGGGAAGAGTTTGGGGAAGCCATGGAAAATGACTTCCGGATGGCTTCGAAGCGATTCTGGACCACCATCCGCCGCCTCAGGAAGGGGAAGCAGTGCACTGTCAACACCGTGTATGGTGCGGATGGTGTTCTGCTGACCTCAACTGCGGATGTTGTGGATAGGTGGAAGGAATACTTTGAAGACCTCCTCAATCCCACCAACACGTCTTCCTATGAGGAAGCAGTGCCTGGGGAATCTGTGGTGGACTCTCCTATTTCTGGGGCTGAGGTCGCTGAGGTAGTTAAAAAGCTCCTCGATGGCAAGGCCCCAGGGGTGGACGAGATCCGCCCGGAGTTCCTTAAGGCTCTGGATGCTGTGGGGCTGTCTTGGTTGACAAGACTCTGCAGCATCGCGTGGACATCGGGGGCAGTACCTCTGGATTGGCAGACCGGGGTGGTGGTCCCTCTCTTTAAGAAGGGGGACCGGAGGGTGTGTTCCAACTATCGTGGGATCACACTCCTCAGCCTTCCCTGTAAGGTTTATTCAGGTGTACTGGAGAGGAGGCTACGCCGGATAGTTGAACCTCGGATTCAGGAGGAACAGTGTGGTTTTCGTCCTGGTCGTGGAACTGTGGACCAGCTCTATACTCTCGGCAGGGTTCTTAAGGGTGCATGGGAGTTTGCCCAACCAGTCTACATGTGCTTTGTGGACTTGGAGAAGGCATTCGACCGTGTCCCTCGGGAAGTCCTGTGGGGAGTGCTCAGAGAGTATGGGGTATCGGACTGTCTTATTATGGCAGTCCGATCCCTGTACGATCAGTGTCAGAGCTTGGTCCGCATTGCTGGCAGTAAGTCGAACACATTTCCAGTGAGGGTTGGACTCCGCCAAGGTTGCCCTTTGTCACCGATTCTGTTCATAACTTTTATGGACAGAATTTCTAGGCGCAGTCAAGGCATTGAGGGGTTCCGGTTTGGTGGCCGCGGGATTAGGTCTCTGCTTTTTGCAGACGATGTTGTCCTGTTGGCTTCATCTGGCCGGGATCTTCAGCTCTCACTGGATCGGTTCGTAGCCGAGTGTGAAGCAGCCGGAATGAGAATCAGCACCTCCAAATCCGAGTCCATGGTTCTCTCCCGGAAAAGGGTGGAGTGCCATCTCCGGGTTGGGGAGGAAACCCTGCCCCAAGTGGAGGAGTTCAAGTACCTAGGAGTCTTGTTCACGAGTGGGGGAAGAGTGGATCGTGAGATCGACAGGCGGATCGGTGCGGCGTCTTCAGTAATGCGGACGTTGTACCGATCTGTTGTGGTGAAGAAGGAGCTGAGCCGAAGGCAAAGCTCTCAATTTACCGGTCGATCTACGTTCCCATCCTCACCTATGGTCATGAGCTTTGGGTCATGACCGAAAGGATAAGATCACGGGTACAAGCGGCCGAAATGAGTTGCCTCCGCCGTGTGGCGCGGCTCTCCCTTAGAGATAGGGTGAGAAGCTCTGTCATCCGGGAGGAACTCAAAGTAAAGCCGCTGCTCCTCCACATCGAGAGGAGCCAGATGAGGTGGTTCGGGCATCTGGTCAGGATGCCACCCGAACGCCTCCCGAGGGAGGTGTTTAGGGCACGTCCAACCGGTAGGAGGCCACGGGGAAGACCCAGGACACGTTGGGAAGACTATGTCTCGCGGCTGGCCTGGGAACGCCTCGGGATCCCCCGGGAAGAGCTAGACGAAGTGGCTGGGGAGAGGGAAGTCTGGGCTTCCCTGCTGAGGCTGCTGCCCCCGCAACCCGACCTCGGATAAGCGGAAGAAGATGGATGGATGGATGGATCAAGCCAGTCTTGAGTAATGTACTCTCAAATGATTCGACCCAAGTTTCACACCTTGCAACACGGATAACCAATCTAATGTCATCTCAGTGCACTCTGACTGTAAAGCAGGATTGGGAGAATGATGTTCTCAAGTCGCTTCACTTTCTTTTATGTGGATGCTACAGTCCGGATGAGAGAAGTGAGTACTATTTTCCATCAATACAACCTCTATCAAAGTTTTTTCGACCAAGTACATCAAATTAAAGGCCTACTGAAATGAGATTTTCTTATTTAAATGGGGATAGCAGGTCCATTCTATGTGTCATACTTGATCATTTCGCAATATTGCCATATTTTTGCTGAAACGATTTAGTAGAGAACATCGACGATAATGTTCGCAACTTTTGGAAGCTAATAAAAAAGCCTTGCCTTTACCGGAAGTAGCAGACGATGTGCAAGTGACGTCACCTGTGTGAGGGCTCCTCACACCCTCACATTGTTTATAATGTGAGCCTCCAGCAGCAAGAGCTATTCGGACCGAGAAAGCGACAATTTCCCCATTAATTTGAGCGAGGATGAAAGATTCGTGGATGAGGAAAGTTAGAGTGAAGCAAAAAAAAAAGCGACGGCTTCAGGCGGCGGCAGTGGAAGAGTTTCAGATGTAATTAGACACATTTACTAGGATAATTCTGGAAGATCCCTTATCTGCTTATTGTTTTAATAGTGTTTTAGTGAGATTGTAAATTCATACCTGAAAGTCGGATGGCTGAGGTGAACGCCAGTGTCTCTCAGAGAAGCCAATGGAGGAGCCAAGATCACAGCTGCCTTTTTGAGCTGCAGGAGGAAGACGCATAATTCACTGAAGTCTCCAGTAAGAGCCGACTTGATATCACAACTTTCCCATCCAAAAACTTGCTGGTTGATGTAGAGAAACATGTTCGCTTGACCGCTCTGTGTTAAAGCTTCACAACAAACAAAGAAACACAGGCTGTGTTTCGGTGCTAAAGGCAGCTGCAATCCACCGCTTTCCACCAACAGCATTGTTCTTTATAGTCTCCATTATTAATTGAACAAATTGCAAAAGATTCAGCAACACAGATGTCCAATTTGCTGTGTAACTATGCGATGAAAAGAGACGACTTTTATCCGTGTGCGGTGCTGGGCTAATATACCCGCTACAACCAGGGACGTCACAAACACGCGTCATCATACACGTCATCATTCCGCAACGTTTTCAACAAGAAACTCTGCGGTAAATTTAAAATTGTAATTTAGTAAACTAAACCGGCCGTATTGGCATGTGTTGCAATGTTAATATTTCATCATTGATGTATAAACTATCAGACTGTGTGGTTGGTAATAGTGGGTTTCAGAAGGCCTTTACTGCAGAGTGGGCTGTCATTTTTATATACATTCATCTTTACTTACAAAATGTTCCTAATTACCTGAACTGCAATGATCCGAATAAACACAAAGCCGTCTTAGTACATTACATTTCTGTTAATTGCAGCGATCCATTCACGTCTTTGCTATTTGCTCCTCTTTGTCTCTGCTTCCATTTGTCTAGTAATACACTTAGGAATGCGATAAAATCTAGTAATATCTCTCCCACCTTGATTGTGCCAGTTGACAATCACACACGTCGTGGGCATTATTAGTATCACTACCTGAATGATCAGTAACAACAGGCGTGATACAAACAAAGCCTTCTAATATGCTTGCTTTATGGGAATCGTACAAACCCTGTTTCCATATGAGTTGGGAAATTGTGTTAGATGTAATTATAAACGGAATACAATGATTTGCAAATCCTTTTTAACCCATATTAAATTGAATGCACTACAAAGACAAGATATGTGATGTTCCTTTAGAGCAGGGGTCGGCAACCCGCGGCTCTTTGGCATCTCTGATGCGGCTCAGCTGCATTATTGTCGACCCCCCAAACTGTTACGGGGGGATTCCGGATTTCGGTGCCTCTACCGGACATCATCTGGGGTCAACGTTTTCCGATTTTCCCTCGGACTACCACATTGAGGTCATGCTGTGATGGCTCTCCTATTAACATCCTCTATAACATGTCATAGCGCTTGCCTTTAACGCAATGCTATCTGCGTGCCGATCGGATGCATACTTGCCAGTCCAGCGACATGTTGTATGTAGCTTACGCTGGTACACGTACACGACTGCAAGGCATACTGTGTGATACAGTTTACACTGACGGCTGTGATATAAACAACTTTAACACTCTTACTAATATGTACCACACTGTGAACCCACACCAAACAAGAATGACAAACACCTTTTGGGAGAACATCCTTACAGTAACACAACATAAACGCAACACAACAAATACCCAGAAACCTTTGCATCCATGACTTTTCCTGACTATTATACAACCCGCTAGCACCAAATCCCCCCCCCCACCCCCCTCAGTGCGTCGTTTGAGGTGGGTAGGATTTCTTTTTTTAGTTATATAATATAAGTTAGGTACCCAAGCTTTAAGCCAACATAGATGATAAGCAGTTTAAGAAAAAGCTTTAACAAGTGTTTTGTTTTTGTTAAACAGACATATAGGGGATTTATGATATGACCTTTGACATTAGCTACCATGGACATTTGTATAGTTGAACATCAGCAGGGTTCTTGATCCATCTTGTAAAAAGTCCTGTGAGCCCTGAAAGATTGTTTCCAGAAAGATGACAGAGAAGTGCATTGATATGACCTTTAATCATTCTCAATCAATTGTGTTCGCGCTCATGCAATAGTCTGAAAGTTTAAAGAAAGTCAAAACAATAGAGAAAATAATCTTGGGTATGGGACTTCACGGTGGTAGAGGGGTTAGTGCATCTGCCTCACAATACGAAGGTCCTGAATAGTCAGGGTTCAATCCCGGGCTCGGGATCTTTCTGTGTGGAATTTGCATGTCCTCCCCGTGAATGCGTGGGTTCCCTCCGGGTACTCCGGCTTCCTCCCACTTCCAAAGACATGCACCTGGGGATAGTTTGATTGGCAATAATAAATTGGCCCTAGTGTGTGAATGTGAGTGTGAATGTTGACTGTCTATCTGTGTTGGGCCTGCGACGAGGTGGAGACTTGTCCAGGGTGTAAATGGCCTTCCGCCTGATTGTAGCTGAGATAGGGACCAGCGCCCCCCGCGACCCGAAAGGGAATGAGCGGTAGAAAATGGATGGATGGATGGATCTTGGGTATGCATGTTGTAAACCAGTAGGGTTCTTGCTACATCCCCAGGCAGCGTCCTACAGTGAAAGTTTGAAGGAGGTGGTAGAGACGGTGTGGGGGGGTGACAACTGTGCCTTGTTTGTTCGTCATAGCTCATCACTGTGTGCTGCCTCAGCCTCCCGTTGCCATGGCGACCGTCAAATCTCACTTTGTGCGTCTCTTCGGGATAAGCTCGTTTAAAAGGCAAAGAACGCAATGTGAAAAGCAATCTTCGAAAAAAGCACCAGGCGCGCTGCACTTAACTCTATCTGATGCATTGAGCCCATGATACGCAGATGCACACACACACACACACACACACACACGTTTATAACTGTAAACACGCACACTTGTTTTCAGAGACACTTGTGTAATGGCAACAGGTGTCAGATGCATTCCGGACCGCCTACTTCATCTCATCTCATGTTTCCCTGCTGCTTCTGCCACTTATGTCACCATGAATCTGAAATGCTGTCAGAACCCTTTATCTCTCCTTCCTTATCTCTCACCCTGCCCGCCCTCACACAGACACACACACACACACACACAGCTATCTGTCATCTCTCCTGTGGCCATCGCATTGTCCGCCTCGTCTGTTCTTATCTCGTTCTGTTGTCCGTGACCCTACCGTATTGCTCATATTCTCCTGACCCCGAGTAGCTTCCTTGTAGGGCTACCCGAAACAAGAAAATAAATGTGCACAGTCATTTCATTTTTATATTTATAATTTGTGTATTTTTTTTTTCAACAAGGAATTCAACCCATACAAAAAATGTTTTCGCATATCAATATGTGGAGCAAAAATATGGCATGGATTGAGCAATTGGGCAAAGTGAGCCCAATACAGTCGTCCCTTGTTCATTGCTGTTATTGATTCTGGGCATGACCATGAAAATCTATTACAGCGAAATAGGAATAATTATTTGTTTTGGGTTTTTTTTCCTGTTTTTTTTTTTTTTTTTGGAGACAAAGATTATGTATGTATTTAATATTTGTTTGCTAACTGTGGAATAATATTTATTTCTTATTTTTTGTTCACTCTTCTGTTACAGAGAACAAGGAAATTGGATAAAATTGCTATGGTACAAAATTGGAGAGGATTAAATGAGCTCTGCTTCTTCCTACTCCTTTTCGGACGTGCTGTAATGGCATGCATGTTTAAAATAAACTGAAACTGAACTGAAAAAAACAAAGTGTTTACAAATCAAATATTTTCATGGATAGAGCATAGAAGACCTGTTCATGACCTTCTAAATATGGTTTTCACATCACATTTCACATCAATTTACACATGAAATAACACCCTTTAGTCACATTCACACTCGTTTAATCCAAAATAGTAATGCTGAGGCTAAGCCAATCATTGGCCACGATTCTGAACAGCGCAGTCTGACTGGATTGGTCTCATCTAGTAGCCAATACGACTGTAATATTGTTTTATTTTATTTTATTCAGCCAGTATTACGTTTGAAAATGCCTAATTTAGGACCCAAAACATGCAGAAGATGCTTAAAAAATATATATACCAGATAAAACCGCAATGTGGTGTAGCCGCAATATTTAGCGAGCGATGACACAAATACTGTGTTTACAAGGTACATAGACAAATTGTCTGATATCATTTATCTGAAAATAATTGCATGTAAAAATATGTACTCTAATTATCACATATTTTGTACTTAACATTCATTATGCAATGTTCCTGTCAGCTTCTGTATTTATTCTTTCATTACTTAACACAGCTTAATTATTTACTAATATTTTATTTGATCGTAATATGGCAACATGTAAATACGAAAAATTAACATTGCTGAGTAAGCTCTGATTCTTCCTACTCCTTTTTAGACTTATGTAGGGGAACCATGTGGTGATCTTTAATGTAACTTTTAATGCATGCTGGAAATAATGTAAACATGACCATTTTTTACTTTTTACTTTTTAAACTGATCTCAACTACCGACCGGTGTCTCACTTTCCCTTTATTTCGAAAATCCTCAAAAAAATTGTTGCAGAGCAGCTAAATGAACACTTAGCGTTTAACAATCCATGTGAAACCTTTCAATCCGGTTTCAGGGCAAATCACTCTACTGAGACAGCCCTCGCAAAGATGACAAATAATCCATTGCTAACGATGGATTCTGATGCGTCGTGTATGTTGCTGCTCGTCGATCTTAGCGCTGCTTTCGATACCGTCGATCATAATATTTTATTAGAGCGTATCAAAACACGAAATGGTATGTCAGACTTAGCCCTGTCTTGGTTTAACTCTTATCTTACTGACAGGGTGCAGTGCGTCTCCCATAACAGTATGACCTCGGACTATGTTAAGGTAAAGTGTGGATTTCCCCAGGGTTCGGTCCTTGGCCTTGCACTATTCCGCATCTACATGCTGCCGCTGGGTGACGTCATACGCAAATACGGTATTAGCTTTCACTGTTATGCTGATGACACCCAACTCTACATGCCCCTAAAGCTGACCAACACGCCGGACTGTAGTCAGTTGGAAGCGTGTCTTAATGAAATCAAACAATGGATGTCCGCTAATTTTTTGCAACTTAACGCCAAAAAAACGGGAGTGCTGATTATCGGTCCTGCTAGACACCGACCTCTATTTAATAATACAACTTTAACATTTGACAACCAAATAATAAAACAAGGTGACTCGTTAAAAAATCTGGGTATTATCTTCGACCCAACTCTCTCCTTTGAGTCACACATTAAAAGCGTAACTAAAACAGCCTTCTTTCATCTCCGTAATATCGCTAAAATTCGCTCCATTTTGTCCACTAAAGACGCCGAGATCATTATCCATGCGTTTGTTACGTCTCATCTCGATTACTGTAACGTATTATTTTCGGGTCTCCCCATGTCTAGCATTAAAAGATTACAGTTGGTACAAAATGCGGCTGCTAGACTTTTGACAAGAACAGGAAAGTTTGATCACATTACGCCTGTACTGGCTCACCTGCACTGGCTTCCTGTGCACTTAAGATGTGACTTTAAGGTTTTACTACTTACGTATAAAATACTACATGGTCTAGCTCCATCCTATCTTGCCGATTGTATTGTACCATATGTCCGGGCAAGAAATCTGCGTTCAAAAGACTCCAGCTTATTAGTGATTCCTAAAGCCCAAAAAAAGTCTGCGGGCTATAGAGCGTTTTCCGTTCGGGCTCCAGTACTCTGGAATGCCCTCCCGGTAACAGTTCGAGATGCTACCTCAGTAGAAGCATTTAAGTCTCACCTTAAATCTCATCTGTATACTCTAGCCTTTAAATATACCTCCTTTTTAGACCAGTTGATCTGCCGCTTCTTTTCTTTTTTCTCCTATGTCCTCCCCTCCAGGTCCGATGACCATGGATGAAGTACTGGCTGTCCAGAGTCGTGACCCAGGATGGACCGCTCGTCGGGACCCAGGATGGACCGCTCGCCTGTGTATTGGTTGGGGACGTCTCTACGCTGCTGATCCGCCTCCGCTTGGGATGGTTTCCTGTGGACGGGACTCTCGCTGCTGTCTTGGATCCGCTTTGAACTGAACCCTTGCGGCTGTGTTGGAGCCACTATGGATTGAACTTTCACAGTATCATGTTAGACCCGCTCGACATCCATTGCTTTCGGTCCCCTAGAGGGGGGGGGGGTTGCCCACATCCGAGGTCCTCTCCAAGGTTTCTCATAGTCAGCATTGTCACTGGCGTCCCACTGGATTCTCCCTGCCAACTGGGTGTGAGTTTTCCTTGCCCTTTTGTAGGTTCTTCCGAGGATGTCGTAGTCGTAATGGTTTGTACAGTTCTTTGAGACATTTGTGATTTAGGGCCATATAAATAAACATTGATTGATTGATTGATTGAACTCTGTAAACTGCTGCTGGAATTTTAATTTTCCTGAAGGAATCAATAAAGTACTATCTACTGTACATATCTATCGACCTATCTATAACACAATTGCACACAATTGTACTTCACAATATGTCTTCAAAGCTACAGAAAATGGCAAAATACAAGGCTTTCCCCCACTAGCTCTCCCCCTAGTGCAGTCCTTCTGAAATAGTGGGGTGGGCCCCCCTGGTTGATCTCGGGGAAAATGCCTTTTTTGCCGTACCAGAATATGACAAAGTGTATGTAGCACTTGGCTTCACTTTAACCACGGTAGAAAGACCTGTGTGGTGTTTTTTTAATGTTAATAAGCTTACAATGATATGCAGAGGTATAGTTATAACAATTTTATTGACAATTTATACCATTTATTGTCACGTCGGGGAGTGGAAGTGCATGAAATATTTTCATTTTCCTAGGTGGGGGCATAACAGAAAAAATTTGGGAAGCACTGCCCTAGTGTATATTAAATGGAAGTGCCTTTTCCCAAAATAGCTTTAGATTGGCCACGTATGCTGTAATGTTACTTTGGTGTCTTTGTGGAATGCAAAATGAAACGTTGGATATAAACATTGGAAATATCATAACTTGTATGTTTTTTCTCTATATTTGCATTCCTTCTGTAGCTCTTTCATCACACTGTGTTATTCTGCTTAAAGTACCAGTAGAGTGGAAAAACAAGTTGCCTCTATATTGATGCTATCATCATATATATCTGATTTTTGACACCGAAAGACCTCCAAAGTTTGCAAGTAAATGGATATGATCAAAATAGTATCAATCCCACAGAGATTCTCGAGTCCTTTTGAGTGTTAATGAGCTGGCCAAACATGACATTGTGCGCCGTAGAGGTATAGGAATCGCAGATCCGTTCATCACCAACAAAAATGTAAATCATGCAGACTTTGCGTGAGCTAACAACGATTGCGTTGGGAAAATTGATGATCCATTAACTCATATTGATGATCCTGAATATAATGAGGATGAGCTACAAGTTTTAGAAGCTCTGCTAAACAGATCTAGCGTCAATGAAATACTAAGAAAGAGAAATACAAAATACAAACATAATAAAATGATAGCTTACTTCACAATATCTGCTCTTACTTTGATGACTGATAGGATGTCCATATCTTCCCATTAATATGAAGAATTAAATCATGATGTGAACAAAAGGTTAACAAGGAAAAGTCTCCCTGCAGACACTGTCATTGGTTGTGTGTTTGTCTCCATCTCCAGGTATACAGTACATGTTACAAATGAACAACTTCTAGATATATGGCTAAATCCTACTAATATCCAGACGAGAGGCCTGATTTATAATCTAGAATAACTTTGACGAGCCGAGACGCGATGATGTGAGGGCAGCAGGACATCGCAGACAGCTCACAGTAAAGCAGCAGTGGGCTACTGAGCTGTGTGTTAAGAAACCGCCGCTAAAGAAAAGTTTTTCTGCGTTAGCGCTTATTATAATAACATCGCAAATATTTGGTT
Organism: Nerophis ophidion; assembly: GCF_033978795.1. Classification (NCBI taxonomy): domain Eukaryota; kingdom Metazoa; phylum Chordata; class Actinopteri; order Syngnathiformes; family Syngnathidae; genus Nerophis; species Nerophis ophidion. The sequence continues at coordinate 22,830,136 of NC_084620.1, forward strand.
AATATTGAGGTCACGATATACATGTAGAATATTGTTGGCGGGTTTTGGATGGTTATTTAGAGGGTTTTGTGGGCGGAATAGAGAGCCCCCATTGACAGACTATTTATGTCTTTATTTATTTATGACTGTGTGGGTGACCTCCAGGTACTTCCTCCCACCTCCAAAAACATGCACCTGGGGATAGGTTGATTGGCAACGCGAAATTGGCCGAAGTGTGTGAATGTGAGTGTGAATGTTGTCTGTCTATCTGTGTTGGCCGTGTAATGAGGCGGCAACTTGTCCAGGGTGTACACCGCCTTCCGCCCGAATGCAGCTCATATAGGCTCAAGCACCACCCGTGACCCCGAAAGGGACAAGCGGTAGAAAATGGATGGACTTAGAACACACAAGAAAAAGAAAAACATATGTGTTCATTTATTTTACAGGGATTATGAATGACAGACGGCGCATCTCTCTCTAATTTTTGCATATTTCCAGTATGACTGATCTGATACTATGGTCAGAATGCAGACATGTTCCCCCAGAGATATCAATCTATGGAATACTAAGATGTTCAGGGCGGAATATTCAAAATGGCTGACTGACTTTGTGGCATTTTATAATGTTTGGACGATATTTTCTCATACATTGCGGATTGCAAGTACAATTGGATAAGGTTTAATGGATACAGTGAAACACAATTAAATGCCTACTGAAATGAGATTCTCTTATTTAAACGGGGATAGCAGGTCCATTCTATGTGTCATACTTGATCATTTTGTGATATTGCCATGTTTTTGCTGAAAGGGTTTAGTAGAGAACATCCACGATAAAGTTCGCAACTTTTGCTTGCTAACAGAAAAGCCCTGCCTCTACCGGAAGTCGCAGATGATGATGTCACATGTTGATGGCTCCTCACATCTTCACATTGTTTTTAATGGGAGCCTCCAACAAAAACAGCTATTCGGACCGAGAAAACGACACTTTCCCCATTAATTTGAGCAAGGATGAAAGATTTGTGTTTAATGATATTGATAGCGACGGACTAGAAAAAAAAAAAAACGCGATTGCATTGGGACGGATTCAGATGTTTTTAGACACATTTACTAGGATGATTCTGGGAAATCCCTTATCTTTCTATCGTGTTGCTAATATTTTAATGAGTTTAACAGTACCTGATAGTCGGAAGTGTGTGTCCACGGGTGTGTGTCCACAGGTGTCTTGACGCGCAGTGTCTCAGGGAAGTCAACGGCAGCTTTATGGGCGGCACAAGCGCAGCTGATGTCCGGTAAGAAGTGACTTTTTACCACAATTTTCTCACCGAAACCTGCTGGTTGACATTCGGCCGGGATCCATGTTTGCTGTGATCCATAGTAAAGTTTTACCTCCTTGAATTATTAACAAGGAATCACCGTATGTTTGTGTGGCTAAAGGCTAAAGCTTCCCAACTCCATGTTGCTACTTTGACTTCTCCAATATTAATTGAACAAATTGCAAAGGATTCAGAAACACAGATTTCCAAAATACTGTATAATTATTTGGTTAAAGCAGACAACATTTAACTGTGTGTGCGTGCAGCGCTCATATTTCCTAACAGCCCGTGACGTCAAGCGTACACGTCATCATTACGCGACGTTTTCAAGAAAAAACTCCCGGGAAATTTAAAATTGCAATTTAGTAAACTAAAAAGGCCGTATTGGCATGTGTTGCAATGTTAATATTTCATCATTGATATATAAACTATCAGACTGCGTGGTGGGTAGTAGTGGGTTTCAGTAGGCCTTTAAGTCAACTTGTTTTTCCACTCTGCTGGTACTTTAGCATCTTATTCATTCATGTGGTTATCTCTGCTCACCTCTCTAGCCAACAGCTTTGCCGTGTTCCTTCTCAGCTTGACCCATTCGCAAGGACAGACTGCGGACGACCTGGTGGGGTTACCAGGGATCAGGGGTCACAGACGCTGCCCGACAAGGACGTCCCACAAGCCGGTGTCAAAACACCAGCTGGCGCGGGCATCACAGATAGTGTTTACTTATTTCATTTTTTTCAGCCTGCATACATTGTCATTCTGAATGGATTGACTAGAATTGCATCGCTATAGATCAGAGGTCTTCAACACGGGGTCTGCAGTGGGTTGTAAAATTTTTGGTTAGTTAGACTTTTAATAGAGCACTTTTCTGTATTCTCCATGCAATTTTTCCACAAGTGTAGATGTGTTTAAATACACATATTGATCCAACATTGAACGCAAGTTCAAATGGAGCTTTAATTACAATTTAAATATTCTATATAATTGTAGCTTTCATCCATTTTAAATAAAACTCAATGGTCCAACAAAGTGAATATTTACATGTTAGAAGTGATTTTAGTTTTGTGTCTGTAGCTTTAATGGTAGTGTTTGTACATGCTTTTCTGTGACAGTTTGTCTCCAAAAAGCGCTATTGTTTACTTGTTTACATGAATTGTAACCCTGCACTTGTCCAAGACTTGTACTAGATGTGATGAGGAAGGTTTTCCTTTCACAACACCATAAAAAGACCTAACTTCAAAAACAAGCGCCTCGAAAATAACACTTTCTCACATTTAGTGCTCATAAACAGCATCTAACGGCCCATTTTACTGCTAGGATATAATAAATAAACCACATTAAAAAGGGTATACATTTTTAATGCACACTGATTTTCTTCTGATAAAGTTATTATTGAACTAGAAAGGGTGTTCTGTAAAGTGCAACGGACTTGCATCATCAGATTTAAAAGCATTTAATGCCATCGAGCATTTCCTAAAAGAACGTTTATAGAGACCGAATCTTACCCCCGTCCCCTCCTTACTTATCTACCAGTATAATGAGAAGCATCCATCCATTTCTACCACTTGTCCAAGTTGACTTTATATGCGGAATTTTGTTTCGTTTTATCCATTAAACCAGTGGTTCTCAACCTTTTTTCAGTGATGTACCTACCCCCTGTGAATATTTTTTTCGATTCAAGTACCCCCTAATCAGAGAAAAGCATTTTTGGTTGATAAAAGGAGATAAGGAAGTAAAATACAGCACTATGTCATCAGTTTCTGATTTATTAAATTGTATAACTGTCAAAAATGGACTTGGACTTGGATTGTGTCTTCGATGCAAAGGATGATTGGCACGAGCCAGGCGTGAACAATAGTAAATTTTTATTAATATTCTAACAAAACTACAAAAAGGCAAGCACAAGGCGCTCACAAGGGGGTACGAATTCTAGGCTACAAAAAACAAAATACTAGCATAAAGGCTACAAACTACAAACATGAAACAAAAACATTTGCAATGTGGCATGAAAAAACAAAACTTGCACTGAGGCATAAATACAAAACTTATGTGGCGTGGACAAAAACCAACAGCATAGCAAGGCATGAAGCAGATGAATACGGGATGTGTAAAGTTGCCAGGACGAAGAACAGAAACAGAATGGCTTAAATAATGGCTATGATAATGAGTAACAGGTGTGAGAACTGGAGACCAGGGCGTCACTTGGAGACAAGGTGGAAACTAATGAGTTACTATGGAAACAAAGAAAACAAGGAAGTGCCAAAGCCGGGAAACAAGTGTCCAAAAAACAAAACCGAACATGACAAAAAACAAAACATGATCGATAGGCGTGACAATAACAGTGCAAAAATATTGCTCATTTGTAGTGGTCTTTTTTGAACTATTTGGAAAAAATATATTAAAACAACTAAAAATTTGTTGAAAAATAAACAAGTGTTTCAATTATAAATAAAGATTTCTACACATAGAAGTAATCATCAACTTAAAGTGCCCTCTTTGGGGATTGTAATAGAGATCCATCTAAATTCATCAACTTAATTCTAAACATTTCTTCACAAAAAAAGAAATCTTTAACATCAATACTTATTAAAATCCACAAAAAATCTAGCTGTCAACACTGAATATTGCATTGTTGCATTTCTTTTCACAGTTTCAATCAATCAATCAATGTTTACTTATATGGCCCTAAATCACTAGTGTCTCAAAGGGCTGCACAAACCACCACGACATCCTCGGTAAGTTTATGAACTTACATTCATATTTTGTTGAAGTATTATTCAATAAATATGTTTATAAAGGATTTTTGAATTGTTGCTATTTTTAGAATATTTAAAAAAAATCTCACGTACCCCTTGGCATACCTTCAAGTATGCGTACCCCCATGTGAGCACCACTGCATTAAACCATATCCAGTTGTATTTCCAATCCGCAAAATATGTGAAAATACCATCTAAACATCCACAAAATGCTACAATTTCAGATTTTTGAATCTGCAATATTCTGCTCCAAAATGTTTCGTCAATTTTTGTAGATTCGGGGTCAGATGACCTCACAGGGTGAACTCGTCTGCACTCTGCCTATATAAGCAGATCAGTCATACTGGAAATATGCAACAATTGGAGGTGTGCTGTTTATCCTTTACAATCCCCATGCAAGACAAGAACACAAATGTTTTTCTTTGTTATGCATTCGAAATCGTAGATAAAAAAAAATGTCTGTTAACAATAGAGTAAACAGGGGCTTCTCTATTTTGCCCACAAAGCCCTCTAAATAACCACCTAAAACCCACCAACAATACTCCATTTACATGTCATGACCTGAATATTAACCAAATATTAGCAACATTGTTGTCATAAGTGCTAACATAGGCGAACAATGTTTTAGTGGCACACTGATAACTAGTAGCAAACTAGCCCTCTGCTACTTTTTTATCCGGCCGGTGTTGCCGTGCAGATCACGTCTCGCTGGTTAAAGTAAATTTTAAATTATAAATCCTGCCTCTCACCTGGATAATAGGAGGATTTAGCCATAAATCGGGAAGTTGTTCATCTGTGACATTCGACTTATACCTGGAGATGGAGAGAAAGACACGACAAGACCGAAGATTTCTTTTAATTTCATTTCATTTTTTATTTATCTCCTCCATTGATGTGCATCTTTGATCAATAGACAATTAAACGTTAGCAACTCAACACACATTTACACACCGATGCCTGAGAAAGAACCGAATGAAGAAAATCTTATATTTTCCCGCTCCCTTCAACATAACACGTAGTCTTACTTAATGGATAGCATACAAACCAAACAAATACATCCAAATATAATGAAAACGAAAACGAAGATGATCATTTGCACAACTTTTTCAAGCCTTCGTGTGGTTTATGATTAATTATTTATCCAAATAGAAAACATCCTACCAGTTGTCATCCCAGTGAGAGAAGAAATGGTACAGTAAGTGATAGTAGAATTATGTTCGTATTTTGTATATCTGCTTTAGCGCTTAGGAATACTGCTACATGATGCTACAGTGTTTCACTAAAGCTGGATCTGTTTATCACATAGCTTCTAAAACACGTACTGTATATTATCCTCCTTATACAGTATTGAGGCTGGAAATAATAGGGTTCTTGATCATGATTTTTCTCAAAGTTATCATTGTTGGCTCTCACAAAGTCTGCTGGATTAGCATTGTTGCTGATCATGGGGAAGGGATCTGTGATTCCCAACCAGTACGTCACGGGTCACGTGACTGCCTTGCTCATTGTCGCTCAAAATATTTCGGGAATCTCTGTGAGATTTATACTATTTTGATCATATCTATTTACTCGCAAACTTTGTAAGTCTTCTGGTGTTATAAACCAGATATACGGTATATGACAATAGCTTTAATATAGAAGCAACCTATTTTTCATTACACTGTTTCTTTAAAGGATAACCAAGTATGAGTCAAAAGAAAGCATTGAACATCTGATTCCAGCATAACGCAACAATATCCCCCGAGCCCCGTAACCCCCCCCACCCCCCCCACTCCCCCCCCCAACCGCCATCTCTAGAATTGTAATGGCAAGCATTGCAGGAAGTAATAGTGATAAATGTGGCGTGCCTGTGAATCCATCTCTCTGCTGGTGCGTCGTTCCCGTGAGCCGTGATGAAATATCTGCAAGGTAACCTAGAAAAGAGTGTGTTGTGTCTTGCTTTAAAGTAGACATGCGGCGTGTATCCCCAAGTGTTGTTGATGTAGCAATATACACTTTTCATGACATAATAGAACGTGTAGGTCGTAATGTTCACGCAGGATTGAGGTGTTTCATAGCCAGCTAGCTGCTGCTAAAGTGCATCAAATTAGTTTTGCATCCATTTCCATGCTAATGTGTTTGTCCATATACTTCCACATAAACCATTTCAATGAGCTTGTTCTGCAAGTGTCATCCGTCTCCATTTGGGGCCTCGCGGCAGACAGCTGGTCATTTGATGTGAATATTGTGATCAAACATTTATGATGTTCACTGTGAGTTTGTGTCCTATGTGACTTTCTGGGGTTTATTGGTGAGAGTGAACGCCGGATCCTGCAGGGAATTGTGACCCCTTGTATGACACGTCACTGAAGATCTCATGACGAGTGGTCTATTGGAATATTTATATACACTTTGTTTTATTTTTGTGTGTGTGTGTGTGTGTGTGTGTGTGTGTGTGTGTGTGTGTGCGTGCGTGCGTGCGTGCGTACGTGTGTGTGTGGGTGTGTGCGTGCGTGTGCGTGTGTGTGTGTGTATTTAAACCCTTCTTGAGACATCAACAAGGAAAAGTACCGTCCGTATTAGGACCGGTGAACATGTCAGGAACAAAGTCATGGTCCCAGTACGGAAAACCATTGCTCTAATAGAGAATGTCTTGTTTGCACCCCTGGAGGTGAAATCTATCAAAAGTAAGGTGGTCCCATAAAGTAAGGATTTTTCAAATTGACTGTGTGTCGGTTTTAAAAGTGCTCCCCCTCCGACCAACATATGTAATAGCAAGTGTGTGTAAGAAATTGAAATGCGCCCCTTTTGGTCAAAATTGATTTTCCATCCATCCATCAATTTCCTACCGCTTATTCCCTTTCGGGGTCGCGGGGGGCGCTGGCGCCTATCTCAGCTACAGTCGGGCGGAAGGCGGGGTACACCCTGGACAAGTCACCACCTCATTGCAGGGCCAACACAGATAGACAGACAATATTCACACTCACATTCACACACTAGGGCCAATTTAGTGTTGCCAATCAACCTATCCCCAGGTGCATGTCTTTGGAAGTGGGAGGAAGCCGGAGTACCCGGAGGGGTTAAAAAATAAAATATATATGTATATAGAGACATTCTGTAATAACCTGAAGTAAATAATGAAGATTTGAGACCAATTACAAACAAAATATTGAAAAAAAATGTTTTTAAATAAAAGTAGTCATTTTCTCACAATGTGTCGACTTTTTTCTTATAAAATTGGGAACAATTTCTCATATTCTTTCTGTTTCTGTAATATTGCAATATTTTCTCGTAAAATTATTGCTTTCTGTAAAATTATTTTTAATGCAAAATGGTGAAAAATTTGTCATTTAAAATTCTGACCTTTATCACAATATTGCAATTTTTTTTAGTTTTTCTTAAAGAAGAATGACATTTTTTGAGTATAATTTTGACTTTTGTCATAATTTTCTAATATTACCAACATTTTTACGGTTTCTTACAAAATTGTGACTTGTGTTGAGTAAAATTAAGAATTGCCAACATTTTAAGCTTTTCTTGTAAAATTGCGACTGTTATTGAGTAAAATTCCAACTTTTGTCATAATATTGCCAAATGTTCAGTTTTTCTTGTAAAATGTAGACTTGCATTAAGTAAAATTACGACTTTTATTATAATACTGCCAAAAGTTTTTCTTGTGAAATTGTGACATTTTTCTTGTGAAATTCCAACTCATATTTCACAACAATCTTTTTTATATTTGCATAGTATGTACTGTATATATTGTTAATGTTGTAAATACACATCTTTATATTTCTAGAAAGGGTGGTCCTAAAGAGGTATCAAATACAAGAATGTGTGTGTGTGTGTGTGTGTGTGTGTGTGTGTGTGTGTGTGTGTGTGTGTGTGTGTGTGTGTGTGTGTGTGTGTGTGTGTGTGTGTGTGTGTGCGTTTGTCAAAGTGACATATGGGGACATTTTTATGAAATTTCACCTTACATATGAGGACCTGTTGAAATATGGGGACATTTTCCATGTCCCCATATTTCCCGCAATGCTATCGTGTTCTAGACCCTCCCAGCATGTTCCCAGACCAAAAATCTCTAAAGTCTTCATTTGTCAAATTTTCAGAAAAAGTGTGTGAAAGTGTGTTTAATTTTTTTGGTCACCTTCGATTTTGCCCCTAGTGGCCATCTTTGCTATTATGACACACACACACACACACTTGTCCTCATATGTCATATGTCCTCATATGTCATGTGGGTCAGAAACTCACACACTCCAACATTTTGAAAAACATCTAACCATTACAGCAATAAACATACTCTTGAATTCTGAATCAAATAACAACACATTTTCAACTGATCTGATGATCTCATCCTTTTTAGTGTTAGTTTTATCTATTAATTTGGTTTATCTGGAGAGGATTTGGGCTAGACAATTAGTAATAAAGGGATTATGGTGATGATTTAATTTGTTTGATTCAGTATTTTACTGTATTGGACTTTTTGCTATTCTGTTGACTAAAATACAATGCCGCACAATAATTGCTTTAAATGTGCCTGAAATGTAGGTTTTTGCATAAAAAAAAACAACCTTCAACCTTGATTGAGACAAAGGCAATAATTCAAATGCAATTCAAACTACACACAGTATTTAATATTTTCAAATGGTTACAATAGCACATTATTTGGGTATTTTTATCTTTGGGGCAAATTTAGGATTAATATGGGGATTGTTTTTGGAGGTATTCACTTTACATGGTGTTCAAGATGGTTACTTCCGCCCACTCTGAAGAGTCTCGGCGTCTGATTGGTCCAATTTTCAGTTAGGCGCCGCCTGATTGGCCGCTGGACGATGTCTGCTCCTAACAGAGGGCTAAATCACTAGTTAACTATTTTCATCATGGAAGTTATACAGCTCACGTATCACACTTAATATTGAATATATATATAAAGGGTTTTCCAAAAGGACCATTTATAATCGAAATACAAAACTTCACACACGATTTTGAGCACAACAGAGCGCTCAGTGAACAGCACTTCCGGGACCTGCATCACCGGAGGGGGACATCTATCTTGGCCACAAACCATCTTTGACAGTCTTCGGCAGCATGGTTGAATCAGGTGAGCATAAAATGGAGTTTAACGTAATTAAATAGACCAATGTTTTTTAACATAGGAAAATAGTTCATTGTAAACAACAGTTAAATGTTTGTTGTTATTAATTGCAATCAGATTTGATTTTATGAGGTCAAATTAAGCATTTCAGTTCTGGGCCAAGGCCAAGGCATTTAAAAATTTTTTTTTAAAGTTGCATGGAAGATTATAAGTAGCAGTGATTGTCACACACACACTAGGTGTGGTGAAATTATTCTCTGCATTTGACCCATCACCCTTGATCACTATGCTAGTAAACCTTTTCTTAATTTTAAACAAGACAGACTAGAGTTCTTCAAATTGTTTATACTTTTTCTCAAATACAAATATGTCAAGCTGATAAGCACTGTGGAGTAGGCATGTTACTGATATTGTTACATTAGTTCTTTGTTTGAGAAGCTTCATGTCTGCACTGATCCTAAATTTAACAGTTTTTGAAGGGTTTGGTTCTTTGTTTTATTTCTGTGTCACTGACTTTTTTCATTTTTATGTGTGGATTTGTTAGGCGCATCAACACATGATATAGACATCGTGTCCAAAAGAAGAGCGAGACGTAATCCTGAGGCTGAAGCTACCGAGTTTATTTGATCTGGATGTGACAAGTCTTGTTTTAAGGCCCAGTGGATCAATGATTGGAAAGGTATGTCTTGTTATGTATCATATCAATGGTAACTGTATCAACATCTCATTTGGATCATTTCCTTACTGTCTAATAGAGGTTGTATTATATGGCTTTAATTAGAAGTGTTTGGAATAACAGCGTTCCACGTCCCAAGAGCTAGCTTCTGTAGCCGAGGATCGGACCGCCAAGTGCCCTGCCTTCGGCTGCCGCCCAGCTCACAATGCACCCGACCTCTATGGCCCCTCGGAGTCTTGTTCACGAGTGGGGGAAGAGTGGATCGTGAGATCGACAGGCGGATCGGTGTGGGGTCTTCGGTAATGCGGACGTTGTATTGATCCGTTGTGGTGAAGAAGGAGCTGAGCCGGAAGGCAAAGCTCTCAATTTACCGGTCGATCTACGTTCCCATCCTCACCTATGGTCATGAGCTTTGGGTCATGACCGGAAGGATAAGATCACGGGTACAAGCGGCCCAAATGAGTTTCCTCCACCGGGTAGGGGTGCTCTCCCTTAGAGATAGGGTGAGAAGCTCTGCCATCCGGGAGGAACTCAAAGTAAAGCCGCTGCTCCTCCACATGGAGAGGAGCCAGATGAGGTGGTTCGGGCATCTGGTCAGGATGCCACCCGAACGCCTCCCTAGGGAGGTGTTTAGGGCACGTCCAACCGGTAGGAGGCCACGGGGAAGACCCAGGACACGTTGGGAAAACTATGTCTCCCGGCTGGCCTGGGAACGCCTCGGGATCCCCCGGGAAGAGCTAGACGAAGTGGCTGGGGAGAGGGAAGTCTGGGCTTCCCTGCTTAGGCTGCTGCCACCGCCACCCCACCTCGGAAAAGCGGAAGATGATGGATGGATGGATGGATGGTATAACAGCGGTATATGAAAACGATGTTACTAATGCTGTTACTTTTACCGGTAACGAGTAAGCTAATAACTTTTATGTACGCTACAACGCTGTTACGATGCGTTTTATGTAATGTGGCATGCTACTTTTGATGTGATTGTATGTCAACAAGACAGCGTTAGAAGCACAAAAGGGTTAGTGCAGGTAATATCTTTTTACTAATGAAAGCAACCCCCGGAAGTAATTACGAACACGATATCAAATAGAAAGAGGCCTCATCCACACACAAACAAAAACATTCAACAGAACTATCTTAACTGCCACTGCTAAGCTAAAAAATACAGCTGAACTATTCTGCTGTGTCTGGGCGCTGAAGTCCCACGTCACTTGGCAAAAGGCACAGCTTTTTAAAGGCACACACACACTCTGCTCTCATGAAATGTCTCTCAACTGCATATGCTAGATATTTAAAACTTTTCTTTTTCAAGTAACACATTAATTACAAACCCTGTTTCCATATGAGTTGGGAAATTGTGTTAGATGTAAATCCAAACGGAATAATTTTTTTTACAAATAATAATTAACTTAGAATTTCATGGCTGCAATACGTGCCAAAGTAGTTGGGAAAGGGCATGTTCACCACTGTGTTACATCACCTTTTCTTTCAACAACACTCAATAACCGTTTGGGAACTGAGGAAACTAATTGTTGAAGCTTGGAAGGTGGAATTCTTTCCCATTCTTGTTTTATGTAGAGCTTCAGTCTCCTCTGTCGTATTTTACGCTTCATAATGCACCACACATTTTTGATAGGACTGCAGGCCGGCCAGGAAAGTACCTGCACTCTTTTTTTATGAAGCTGAACACGTGCTGAATGTGGCTTGGCATTGTCTTGCTGAAATAAGCAGGGGCGTACATGAAAAAGTCGGCGCTTAAATGGCAGCAAATGTTGTTCCAAACAGATGGGTAACTTACAGATGTGTAAGTTACCCATGCCTTGGGCACTAATGCACCCCCATACCATCACAGATGCTGGCTTTTGAACTTTGCGTCGATAACATTCTGGATGGTTCGCTTCCCCTTTGGTCCGGATGAAACGGTGTCCAATATTTCCAAAAATAATTTGAAATGTGGGCTCGTCAGACCACAGAACACCTTTCGACTTTGCATCAGCCCATCTTAGATGATCTTGGGCCCAGAGAAGCCGGCGGCGTTTCTGGATGTTGATAATTGGCTTTCGCTTTGCATAATAGAGCTTTAACTTGCACTTACAGATATAGCAACACACTGTATTTAGTGACAGTGGTTTTCTGAAGTGTTCCTGAACTCATGTGGTGATATCCTTTAGAGATTGATGTCGGTTTTTGATACAGTGCCGTCTGAGGGATCGAAGGTCACAGTTATTCAATGTTGGTTTCCAGACATGCCGCTTACGTGGAGTGATTTCTCCGGATTCTCTGAACCTTTTGATGATATCATGGAGCGTAGATGTTGAAATCCCTAAATTTCTTGCAATTGCACTTTGAGAAAGGTTGTTCTTAAACTGTTTGACTATTTGCTCACGCAGTTGTGGACAAAGGGGTGTACCTCGCCCCATCCTTTCCTGTGAAAGACTGAGCATTTTTTGGGAAGCTGTTTTTATAGCCAATCATGGCACCCACCTGTTCCAAATTAGCCTTCACACCTGTGGGATGTCCCAAATAAGTGTTTGATGAGCATTTCTTAACTTTATCAGTATTTATTGCCACCTTTCCCAACTTGTTTGTTGCATGTTGCTGGCATCAATTTCTAAAGTTAATGATTATTTGCACCAAAAAAATGTTTATCAGTTTGAACATCAAATATCAATCAATCAATCAATGTTTACTTATATAGCCCTAAATCACTAGTGTCTCAAAGGGCTGCACAAACCACTACGACATCCTCGGTAGGCCCACATAAGGGCAAGGAAAACTCACACCCAGTGGGACGTCGGTGACAATGATGACTATGAGAACCTTAGAGAGGAGGAAAGCAATGGATGTCGAGCGGGTCTAACATGATACTGTGAAAGTTCAATCCATAATGGATCCAACACAGTCGCGAGAGTCCAGTCCAAAGCGGATCCAACACAGCAGCGAGAGTCCCGTTCACAGCGGAGCCAGCAGGAAACCATCCCAAGCGGAGGCGGATCAGCATCGCAGAGATGTCCCCAGCCGATACACAGGCAAACATATGTTGTCTTTGTAGCATATTCAACTGAATATGGGTTGAAAATGATTTGCAAATCATTGTATTCTGTTTATATTTACATCTAACACAATTTCCCAACTCATATGGAAACGGGGTTTGTACTTAATTTAATAATTATTTACATTTATGAAAGAGTAATTCTGTTTGTAATATAATTTTTAGTCAAGTAACGACTATTATTATTGCTTTTTAAAACAGATATTCCAAACATTGTTAATTGATAAACTGTTTTATCAGGATATGGTGTATTTGCTCTTGCATCAATTGAAAAAGGTTCTTTTGTGGTCGAGTACCGAGGGAAGTTCATCTCAAGACATGAGCGGGACAAGAGACAGAAACCCTCTATAAATATCTTTACTATTTATCTGGCATTATATGCTCATAATGTTAACAACAAAAAGTGCTGATAATGTTATAATTAATAAGTTCTAACATTATTTTTATGTGTTTTGTTGCAGACACCAACTGTTGATGTTCTATCTCAACATTCTCCAGACTCATGTGACCGATAAACCGACTTCATCCCTCCAACAGGTTATTACTTGACTATTTTACTATCCATCCATCAATCCATTTTCTATTACCTGTCCCTTTTTTGGGTTGGCGGGGTGTGCTTGAGCCTATCTGAGCTGCATTCGGGCGGAAGGCGGAGTACACCCTGGACAAGTCGCCACCTCATTACACGGCCAACACAAATAGACAACATTTACACTCACATTCACACACTAGGGCCAATTTAGTGTTGCCAATCAACCTATCCCCAGGTGCATGTCTTTGGAGGTGAGATGAAGCCGGAGTACCCGGAGGGAACCCACGCAGTCACGGGGAGAACATGCAAACTCCACACAGAAAGATCACGAGCCCAGGATTTAACTCAGGACTACTCAGGACCTTCGATTTGTGACGCACATGCACTTACCCCTGTTCCACCGTGCTGCCCTATATCTGCTAAAAACTTGACACAACCTATACTTCAAAAGACATTTAATCCTTTTAACCTCTCACAGATCAGTTTATATGACAACATTTTTTAAGCGTACATCCATGTTAGTCTGTGGAATTTACAACTCATGTTTAGCAAAACAGGAGATGTTACAGGTCAGCAACATGAATTCAATATGTGATCACTTGTCATGTACTCATATTGTTTGAACTAAAAAAGACTTCAGTGTGTTTCATATAAGGTCCTCATATTTTTCTGAACCACATTAGTGTGTGTTACAATGTTTAATTCAAAGCTTTAAAATGAGTGTTTCAATCCAGGTCCTCATATTTTCTGAACCACATTTTAGTGAATGTTACATTCTTAAATAATAGTCTAAGAGCTAAAACGCTATAATAATCTTTACTGTTTATGTAGAATTATATGCTCAGAATATTATCAACCAAAAGTGGTTGTTAATGTTATAATTAATTAGTTCTGACATTATATTTTTGTGTTTTGTTGCAGACACCAACTGTTGGGGTTCTATCTCAACATTCTCCAGATTCAGATGTGAGCGATAAACCGACTTCATCCCTCCAACAGGTTATTACAAGTCTATTTTTACTATATCTGCTCTAAATGTGACCCAACCTATATTTTGAAAGACATTTATTAATTTTAATCTCTCACAGATCGTTTATATGACAACATTTTCGTAAGAGTACATCCATGTTAGTCAGTAAGGAGTTTGGAACTCATGTTTAGCAAAACAGGAGATGTTACAAGTCAACAACATACATTCTACATGTGACCCCTCGTCATGTCCTTATATTGTTTGAACCAAGAAAGACTTAGGTGTGTTTCATATAAGGTCCTCATATTTTCTAAACCAGATTAGTGTGTGTTACAATGTTAATGTCCAAGCTTTAAAATGTGTGTCTCAATTCAGGTCCTCATATTTTCTGAACCAGATTTTAGTGTGTTTTATATTCTTAATTAATTGTCTAAGAGCTAAAACGCTATAATAATCTTTACTGTTTATGTAGAATTATATGCTCAGAATATTATCAACCAAAAGTGGTTGTTAATGTTATAATTAATTAGTTCTGACATTATATTTTTGTGTTTTGTTGCAGACACCAACTGTTGGGGTTCTATCTCAACATTCTCCAGATTCAGATGTGAGCGATAAACCGACTTCATCCCTCCAACAGGTTATTACAAGTCTATTTTTACTATATCTGCTCTAAATGTGACCCAACCTATATTTTGAAAGACATTTATTAATTTTAATCTCTCACAGATCGTTTATATGACAACATTTTCGTAAGAGTACATCCATGTTAGTCAGTAAGGAGTTTGGAACTCATGTTTAGCAAAACAGGAGATGTTACAAGTCAACAACATACATTCTACATGTGACCCCTCGTCATGTCCTTATATTGTTTGAACCAAGAAAGACTTAGGTGTGTTTCATATAAGGTCCTCATATTTTCTAAACCAGATTAGTGTGTGTTACAATGTTAATGTCCAAGCTTTAAAATGTGTGTCTCAATTCAGGTCCTCATATTTTCTGAACCAGATTTTAGTGTGTTTTATATTCTTAATTAATTGTCTAAGAGCTGAAACTCTGTAATAATCTTTACTATTTATCTGGCATTGTATGCTCAGAGTTTTATCCA
Organism: Nerophis ophidion; assembly: GCF_033978795.1. Classification (NCBI taxonomy): domain Eukaryota; kingdom Metazoa; phylum Chordata; class Actinopteri; order Syngnathiformes; family Syngnathidae; genus Nerophis; species Nerophis ophidion. The sequence goes on from NC_084620.1 coordinate 22,845,595, forward strand.
CAAAAAGTGCTGATAATGTTATAATTAATTAGTTCTGACATTATATGTTTGTGTTTTGTTGCAGAAACCAACTGTTGAGGTTCCATCTCAACATTCTCCAGATTCAGATGTGAGCCATTAACTGACTTCATCCCTCCAACAGGTTATTACATGTCTATTTTTACTATATCTGCTCTAAATTTGACCCAACCTATATTTTGAAAGACATTTATTTATTTTAATCTCTCACAGATCAGTTTATATGACAACTTTTTCGCAAGGGTACATCCATGTTAGTCAGTAGAAAGTTTAGAACTCATGTTTAGCAAAACAGGAGATGTTACAAGTCAACAACATAAATTCTACATGTGAGCACTCGTCATGTCCTTATATTGTTTGAAGCAAGAAAGACTTAGGTGTGTTTCATATAAGGTCCTCATATTTTCTGAACCAGAAAATGTGTGTTACAATGTTAATGTCCAAGCTTTAAAATGTGTGTCTCAATTCAGGTCCTCATATTTTCTGAACCAGATTTTTGTGTGTGTTACATTCTTAATGAATTGTCTAAGAGCTGAAACTCTGTAATAATCTTTACCCTTTATCTGGCATTGTATGCTCAGATTTTTATCAACAAAAAGTGGTGAGAATGTTATAATTAATTAGTTATGACATTATATTTTTGTGTTTTGTTGCAGAAACCAACTGTTGAGGTTCTATCTCAACATTCTCTAGATTCAGATGACAGCCATAAACCGACTTCATCCCTCCAACAGGTTATTACATGTCTATTTTTACTATATCTGCTCTAAATTTGACCCAACCTATATTTTGAAAGACATTTATTAATTTTAATCTCTCACAGATCAGTTTATATGACAACATTTTCGTAAGGGTACATCCATGTTAGTCAGTAGGGAGTTTGGAACTCATGTTTAGCAAAACAGGAGATGTTACAAGTCAACAACATAAATTCTACATGTGAGCACTCGTCATGTCCTCATATTGTTTGAACCAAGAAAGTGTGTTTCATATAAGGTCCTCATATTTTCTGAACCAGATTAGTGTGTGTTAAAATGTTAATGTCAAAGCTTTAAAATGAGTGTTTCAATTCAGAAAATGCAGTGCCTCTTGTTTACAGCCGGTTTTTGCAGCGCTGTTTTCATTGATCAAAGTATTTTTTCGGTGGTCGTGTTTTTGGTACATAACTTGTAAATAGTGCGCAAATAATAGGCTATATTTATATAAATACATTCAAACCCCGTTTCCATATGAGTTGGGAAATTGTGTTAGATGTACATATAAACAGGATACAATGATTTGCAAATAATTTTCAACCCCAATTCTGTTGAATATGCTACAAAGACAACATATTTGATGTTAAAACTGCTAAACATTTTTTTTGCAAAGAATTTAGGGATTTTACCATCTACGGTCCGTAAAATTATCAAAAGGTTCAGAGGATCTGGAGAAATCACTGCACGTAAGCGATGTACTGCATTAAAAACCGACATCAGTGTGTAAAAGATATCACCACATGGGCTCAGAAATACTTCAGAAAACCACTGTCAGTTACTACAGTTGGTCGCTACATCTGTAAATGCAAGTTAAAACTCTACTATGCAAAGCAAATGCCATTTATCAACAAGACAGAGGAACGCCGCGGGCTTCGCTGGGCCCGAGCTCATCTAGGATGGACTGATGCAAAGTGGAAAAGTGTTCTGTGGTCTGACGAGTCCACATTTCAAATTATATATGGAAATTGTGGACGTGGTGTTCTCCGGAACAAAGAGGAAAATAACCATCCGGCGCAAAGTTCAAAAGCCAGCATGTGTGATGGTATGGGGGTGTATTAGTGCCCAAAGCATGGGTAACTTACACATCTGAGAAGGCACCATTAATGCTGAATGGTCCATACAGGTTTTGGAGCAACATATGTTGTCATCCAAGCAACATTATCATGGGCGCCCCTGCTTATTTCAGCAAAACAATGCCAAGCCACGTGTTACAACAGCGTGTCTTCGTAGTAAAAGAGTGCGGGTACTTTCCTGGCCCGCCTGCAGTCCAGACATGTCTCCCATCGAAAATGTGTAGCGCATTATGAAGCGTAAAACACGACAACTTAAGCTTTACATCAAGCAAGAATGGTAAAGAATTCCACTTTCAAAGCTTCAACAATTAGTTTCCTCAGTTCCCAAACGTTTATTGAGTGTTGTTAAAAGAAAATGTGATGTAACACAGTGGTGAACATGCCCTTTCCCAACTACTTTGGCACGTATTGCAGCCATGAAATTCAAAGTTAATTATTATTTGCAAAAAAAAAAAAGTTTGAGTTTGAACATCAAATATGTTGTCTTTGTAATGCTTTCAATTGAATATGGGTTGAAAAGGATTTGCAAATCATTGTATTCAGTTTATATTTACATCTAACACAATTTCCCAACTTTTATGGAAACGGGGTTTGTATATATATTAGTGCTGGGCAATGATTAACATTTTTAATCGAAGTTAATCGCACTATTTCTTTTATTAATCGCGATTAACTGCATTGTATACGCAAAGCCCAATAATGAATTCAAAAGTAGTGTGTAGTGCACCTTTATTGGAATATTCTCCCACATGAAAAAAAGCGCCAAAACATTTGTTGTGCAAACACAATTTAAATCAGTCCTTGTTAAACAGTAGCAGTTAAATAGCAAATTTTATGAAAATCAACTCAAAAAAGGTAAATACAAACATTTAAGCTTATTGCCACTGCCAGGGTATTTAAGTTATCTTGTTTGTTATGGAAAATAAATATAATCTACATACAAATCTCTGAGCCACAATCATAACATCCGAACAGGCAATTTCTGAGGTAACAGCAGAAACATTTTTTTTTTTATCAGGGATCTTATGTTTAAAAAACTTATATTATAGGTAGTGCGCTGTTTTAGGGAATTTTTGATCAAATTATCCGTAGTAGCAATATTAATAATGTTGTGTTTATTCTGCGTAGTGGACTTAAAATAATTATGACCATATCTGTTTGCTTGGTGCTTTGATAAACTGAACGCATATACATGGTACTATATTGTAATGTTATGAGCCAGGGGAAAAAAGAACTACCCTACCCAGCATGCAACAGGAGTGAGGAGCATGTATAGGTTGTGTCGCCATGACGGCATCTTGTATGTTGTGATATGCAGGCTCTGAAAGCAAATGTTAAGAACTCAGCCAACACTCCTCGTCTGCATTATTGATAAATAGACAGACAACACATATACTCCGCTGCTTCACAAAGCACAATATGTTAAATGTTTACTTTTACAGTTTTCTAATTCTTCCCTTCAGATTGACAGCAGGACAAATCGCTGGAAGTAGGTATGTCTCAAGCTTCTTCCACTTGGTCCACTCCAAAGCGGGGTAAATAAATAATCCACATCATTTACTAGAATATTATATTACGTTTTGCACCTTTTCACTGTGTTATAGTCATTTTTCCTTCAGTAAGAAATTGTATTTTGTCTCCTTTATGACAGCTGCAAAGGGGAAGAAGTGGAAGCAGTTGAATGACACATGTTGCATTTTGTAACTGGCAACAAAGTACCAGGTAAAAAAGATTGTGAAGCCTGCCTCCATAAAGAACTAGTAGCTCTACAGGACAGAGATTGGCTTGCCATCAAGTACTACATCCATAACAGAATTATATTAAAAAAAGGGGAAAAAAATGTTTTCCCACATCTTCTGTGGTAGTTTGAGTATGTTACCAGCAATTAAAAAAGCAAAATAAACAGCAAGCGTTTTGTATTTATTCCAGATAATTCTTAGCGACAAAATCCACAAAAACAATTCAGTTACACTTAGTCGACAATTACATTTATACCCATGTTTCTTTTAAACTCTTCTTGGTTTTAGATTACAGTAGCATGGGATTGGGATTTTTTAAAATGACAACACATCAACTAAACCAACTCAGGTGGTTTTGTTAAGTCTCTGATGTCATTAGCCTCATATGTCACATGAACCTGAAATCTTTAACACTCTGTGACGTCATGGTCATCATATGTCACAAACTTGAAATCTTAAACACTCTGTGACGTCATGGTCGTCATATGTCACATAAACTTGAAATCTTAAACACTCTGTGATGTCATGGTCATCATATGTCACATGAACCTGAAATCTTAAACACTCTGTGATGTCATGGTCATCATATGTCACATGAACCTGAAATCTTAAACACTCTGTGACGTCATGGTCATCATATGTCACATGAACCTGAAATCTTAAACACTCTGTGACGTCATGGTCATCATATGTCACATAAACCTGAAATCTTAAACACTCTGTGACGTCATGGTCGTCATATGTCACATAAACTTGAAATCTTAAACACTCTGGTCTTCATATGGCACCTAAACCTGACAAGTCCTCATATGTACCATAAAAATCAGGTTCAGAAAAAAACAAAAGAGTTGCAAAAATCTCAATAGACCACTGTGTTTCTAAAATTCTGGTTCACTAACCGTCTGATTCCCAGGCCTGCAGGACCATTGGAAAGGCATGTCCCCATATGTCACGTTTTTGTCATAAGTCCTCATATGTCACCCAAACACGTATGTGTGTGTGTGTGTGTGTGTGTGCGTGTGTGTGTGTGTTTATACAAATATATCTGTACATGATGGATGGGGGTCACTAGGGCTTGCAAGGGTTGTGACGTTCCCGCCAAGACAAATAGCTGCGCTGGTGTCTGCGGCAGGTGTTTCATAGCCACTCAGCACATTGAAATTAGTCAAATCAGTCATCAACCCTCCCGCCTCTATAAACCAGCATAATTGCTGAGTGCGTATGGGTGTGTGTGTCCGTGTGCGTGCATGTGTGTGTTCATTCACGTCCAGTTCCCATTTTGCCTATGCTTTTTTTGTCAAAAGTTAATGCTGGCCACCAATAATGTTTAAATAACCGTAACTTTAAAGGCCTACTGAAATGAGATTTTCTTATTTAAACGGGGATAGCAGGTCCATTCTATGTGTCATACTTGATCATTTCACGATATTGCCATATTTTTGCTGAAAGGATTTAGTACAGAACATCCACAATAAAGTTTGCAACTTTCGGTGCTAAGAGAAAAGCCCTGCCTCTACCGGAAGTCGCAGACGATGACGTCACATGTTGATGGCTCCTCACATATTCACATTGTTTATAATGGGAGCCTCCAACAAAAAGTGCTATTCGGACCGAGAAAACGACAATTTCCCCATTAATTTGAGCGAGGATGAAAGATTCTGTGTAAAAATATTGATAGCGACGGACTAGAAAAAAAATAAAAAGTAAAAAAATAAAAAACGCGATGTTTTTAGACGTATTTAGTAGGATACTTCTGGGAAATCCCTTATCTTTCTATTGTGTTGCTAGTGTTTTAGTGAGTTAAATAGTACCTGATAGTCGGAAGTGTACGTCCACGGGTGTCCTGACGCCAATGTCTCAGGGGAGTCGACGGCAGCTTTATGGACGGGGCACGCTCAGCTTTTCTCCGGTAAGAAGCGACTTTATACCACAATTTTCTCACCGAAACCTGCTGGTTGACATTCCATCGTGTTTCATGTTTGCTTGACCGCTGTGATCCATAGTAAATTTTCACCTCCAGGAATTTTAAACAAGAAATCACCGTGCGTTGTGTGGCTAAAGGCTAAAGCTTTCCAACTCCATCTTTCTACTGCGACTTCTCCAATATTTATTGAACAAATTGCAAAAGATTCAGCAACACAGATGTCCAAAATACTGTGTAAGTATGCCGTTAAAGCAGACGACTTTTTGCTGAGTGTGTACGTAGCGCTCATACTTCCTAAAAACCCGTGCCATCTTGCGTACACGTCATCATTACACGACGTTTTCAAGACGAAACTCTCGGGAAATTTATATTTGCAATTTAGTAAACTAAAAAGGCTGTATTGGCATGTGTTGCAATGTTAATATTTCATCATTGATATATAAACTATCAGACTGCGTGGTGAGTAGTAGTGGGTTTCAGTAGGCCTTTAAACTAGTAAAGCAGGGGTCGGGAACCTTTTTGGCTGAGAGAGCCATACAAACCAAATATTTTTTAAAGTATTTCCGTGAGAGCCACATAATATTTTTTTTTCAGACTGATTACAACTAAATACGTGCATTTTTAAGTAAGACCAACATTTTTAGGGAATAATAAGTCTCTTATTCTTTTTAATAACATTGTTATTCTGAAGCTAACCAACAATAAAGAAAAATACTTCTTACCATTAATGCGACTTCTTGAGCAGGTGGGGTGGAAACCGGATGCATGGATTAAAATGCATGAGAATTTTTTATATTTTGAACGTTATTTTTGACACTGTGATTACCAGCGGAATTATTCATTACTTGCCGTGTTAAGCAATGTCAGCTAAGATTTACCTGAGAGCCAGGTGCAGTCATCAACAGAGCCACATCTAGCTCTAGAGCCATAGGTTCCCTAACCCTGTAGTAAAGCAATGACAAAAAAATGTATGGTGCAAATATTTAAAATTGGCATTGTATTGCACTGTACTATGAGTAAATAAGAACGTCAAGAGAAAGTTTTAAGACTGGTCACAATATGTACTTCCTGCAATTGACCTTTCACCAATTTACAGCTTGGCGTCTAGTGTCAGGCATCAGTCAATATCATTAAGGTTCTCGATTGGATGTATCCGAATAATTGGATTATTAGCTATCAGACGGAGCACACATTTGACCACACCAATTTAGACCCTCTTGTGTACCGTTAACAGTCAAAATAAATAGTCTTCCTGCTTCGCTACGCTGTAGCGCAATAGTGCCTGTGAGATGAAAATGTTGGCAAGTCAAGAAGGGCCACAAGATTAATTGACCTTTACCCAAATAACCAGATTATCATCCATTATCAATACAGGTCTTGTTTTGACATTGTGCCAGGACTCTTGAGAGTTTCAAGAAGATTACCTGTAACGCTTGGACCTCACTGACTACATTGTGTCCAATGACCTTTCCTGTCATTAACAATCAATAGGGAGCTGGCCTTAACATAACGCAATTATCTAAATTGGGGACACACAAGAACAATAACCTTCCGCCCTATTTGCCTGCATTACAAGTAACAAAGTCTGTAACAGTGTATTTTTCTAATCCCAGGAGCCTATAAATACCAGGTTGTCCCAATGACAGTTTTGACCTTATTTTCTATTTCACTGTGCTTGATGTATTTCCTTTCTTAGTGCTCTTATTTTGTTTGTACTTCCTGTTGAATTACTTGTTTTGCTGCACCTTCACTTTTTGCTCTGTTCTCTGCCAGCAGACCAGTTTTCAATTAGTTAATCTAGCCTAGTGAGGTTCACCTTTTACTCCTTGCGGGTGCTGGACCATTGTGCTGTTTACCTTGAAGAGTGTTCGTTTTCCATGCACTTCTGCTGTACATTATTTGTTTTGCAGTACCTGTGCTTTCCAATTAAATAAAGTTCTACTACGCTAACATAAGAACCCGTCTAAAAGGGCTGCAGAAAACCAACCTTTTCATATACTGTAAGGCTAACTTGCACGAGACACAGAGACACTTTTCACACAATGCTTTTGTGGGCTGTGTAGGGTTTCTACCATTTGTTGATTTTCTGAGCTTTTCAAGAGAATGGTGATATTTCTTCACCTTAGAGTGAGGGTCTGCAACCTGTGGCTGCCATATCTGGCTCTCTAGCACTGCCCCAGTGGCTCCCTGGAGCTTTTTCAAAAATGTATGAAAATAGAAAAAGATGGGGGAATATATTTTTGTTTTAATAGGGTTACTGTTAGAGGACAAGCATGACATAAATCTCCCTAATTGTTAGAAATTCCACTGTTTATATTAAACATGATTCTCTGATGAGAGTATTTGTCGGTCCTTGAACTCATTGTAGTTTGTTTACACGTATAGGTTTCTTCAACAATACCAGAGAGACATATTTTATGCCACTCATTCTTTGCCTAATTTTGTCCGCCAAACATTTTATGCTGTGTGTGAATGCACAAAGCTGAACTTTGTTGATGTTATCGACTTGTGTAGAGTGCTCATAAGGCATATTTGTTCACTGCATAACTGCAAGCTAATCGATGCTAACATACTATTTAGGTTAGCTTTACGTACCTATTGCATCATTATGCCTCACTTGTGGGTAAAGTTGAGCTTATTTAATTTCCTATGTCTGTGTATTTAATTTATGTCTGCATTTCTCAGGAGACATATGTATATAATATTGGCTGCATCTCTGATAGTGGTTTATGTGCCATGTTGTTCCAGACCACAGCAAACGTAACCCAGCTTGCATAGATTGTTATGAATCCATTCGAAGAGAGCCCACCATTTCCTCTAACTTGGACACACACATCTACACTTTTGGCCATTCTAAGACAGTAATTTAGAGGAGTTACCTCACCCTATGAGAAGCAGGTGTTTTACTAATGTTTTCCAATGTTGTAAAAATGGGTAGAATAAATATTACATTTCAACATTTCTGTCAACGAAAATTTGTGTCAGCCTGCGACACAGTAATTTTGATAGTAGGCTAATATAACTAATATAGACACTTATATCATGTGTTGACTTCATTAAAAGAACTTATCACTTTAATTTTTTGCGGCTCAATTTTTTGTATTTTTGGTCCAATATGGTTCTTTGAACTTTTTGGGTTGCCGACCCCTGCTATAGAGGGAAGCTTATACGGTTAAAGTTTGTTAATATCCATGTACAGGCGATTCTTATAATACGACATTCTGTGGTTACATTATTACATAAAGAAAATAAGAACTATAGTAGTTATGGATACATAGTTTCACCTTGCTGCACAGACGAAGGACAAGGTCTCTTTTGTTCCTTTTTATTAAGCTTTTCCCTCTTTATTTTGTCTTCTGATGGCAGTGTGTCAAAAAAAAGGATAGCGAAGTGAAGTTTAAAACTGTTAAATGTACGTAAGTGGAGAAATGCTGACCAATATTGGCCACATGCTTTGTCTAAGCTGCTGGACTGTTGCGACCATCATCAAGGATGAAAATGGTATTGTTGAACCAGGTAAAGAATAGTTATTTTATGAAATAAACAGTAACAACTAAACAGGGTATTGGTCTCATTATTGAGACTTCCTTCCTTTTTTCCAAAAATATGTTTCTTCCTCCTATGCAAAGCTCCTTCCTTTGTTAACCTAAGTTTTATATTTAATCTGTTTGTACCGATTGTGCATGGTTGAGCTCGTTGTGACCCCAGGATGCAGAGATAGATGTTGATGTGCAGGTAAATTAAATTAAACTGGGAAAAACACTAAATTGGCCCTCGTGTGTGAATGTGAGTGTGAATGTTGTCTATCTGTGGTGGCCCCGTGATGAGGTGGCGACTTGTCCAAGGTGTACTTGTCCGAATGCAGCTGAGATAGGCTCCAGCGACAACAAAAGGGACCAGCGGTGGAAAATGGATTGATGTATGCATGGGAAAAACAACAAAAGCAAACAGCAGGCTACTGCAAATTGTGCAGCGGTGGCAAGGCATGCAGCACAAAGATAAACTGACAATACAATAATCAAACACCGGCAAGGAGCAACAGGTGAACCTAAATCGACTTAATTAACCAATAAAAATAGTGCCACCAAAACAAGAGCGCCAGGACAGGAAAGTGATACCAAAACATTCGAAAAGCAAAGAAAACAATCAAAACTGTCATGTGGGATCATGATGCTTTTTACAGAATTACTGTACTTTATATATCCTTCTTGTAATCTATGAACAGTGTGAATGATTTATGGGTTAGATATTTTGCAATTTGCTCATGTAGTTGCATTTTTTTAAACCCAGAAAATATAAAAAATTACACCATTAGAAATCAATAGTGGTTTAACAGAGCATATCTTCAATAATATCTATATGTTTTACAATGACTAATTATATTGAATAGAAATAGCTCGTCAGTAATCTGGAGTTCAGGCTTGTCGCTTATAAATGTCTCGTCTCGTACACACGTACAAGCCGGAGTGCGTTCACATACTGTACACAACAGCAGTCGCGGAGAAGCAACTAACGATTTTTTTATCATACGCTAACAACACACGGAGCTAATGCGTGTAGTTTTCATCATTTTGTGCTAAAGGTTGGAAGTGTTCCACTTTTGAAGGTTTGCGCCCTCTAGGCAGCCACGTAACTGTTGCTGACTTCCTCTTTCATCTATCATTTAGGTATAAATTCCGACAGACATTAAGAACAGAATTTGCACAAAGACGTGCTGTAATGAGTCAATATGAAAAGTGCCGTCTGTTTTCATTTGGCGCCTTCGAGCTAATAAATGGTTCAATCAGCTTGATTGAACCAGACGTTGTCTCTGAATTATATAAAAGTTCCACAGCCTCAAGCCAAAGTTTGTCAACATTCCTGTGATTTGGACGAAATGCTCACCTCAACGACCTGACCCCGCACTTCTGCCCAAAGCCACATTGTGAAGAATGGAAAGGATGAAGTCAAAACATTGTCACTTCCCAGCCGGAGGTGAAGGAAACTCCTCAGCTTCTCTCTTGGAAGACGCATCTGTAATAATCCACGTTGACAAGTTTCTCTTCCAATGCAGCTCGCTACATCGCGGAGGTCAGCAAACAGTGCTTTGATTGATGTTTTGCAGGGTTGAACAAATGTTTGGGAATTGGGCTGATAGAAACTGCTTGGAAAGGAAGGAAAACGTCCAAGAAAAGCTTTCTTTAAACTTTTTTGTCATTGAGGGCGTACTCACACTAGGCCATTCGAACCGTGCTGGACTTTGCTGTTATTCTCTCTCATTCCTGCATGGCCCCCGCTGGCCAGCGTTAATTCCTACAAAATGCCCGTTTGCAAGTGCCATCACTTCTATTCTGCTGTTTTACTACAATTTCTGTGACTTTTGTGGGATATTTCCATCTTATGTGGAGTCGTTTGGATTGTTTTGTGCAAAGTTGCTGCTGCCTCTAATTTTTTGCTGGAGCGGCAACCACATGACTTAAAGGACCCATAGCGTCCAGATAACCTAAATCCCGCCAGTGATTTTCTTCTTGTATTTTTTCTGGAGGTCATTTAATAGGACACTGCACTTGGGTAGTTGGAACGCCACTTTTTCATCGCCACTTTAAAGTGTGACATCATCTACAGAACTGGAGCCCATTTCCCCACATACAGTGTGGATAAAGGCATGTAGAAATATTATTTTCATCACTTCATCGCATGTTTTTGTCGCCTAGTCCATGACTACTTCATAACTGATATGGTTAACAATATAAAAGTATCGTCATTTTTGGACTTTCCTGTTCTTCCAGCTTTTCTTCCATAAACACCATAGCCTGTGTTTGTTCAGCTTTTCTTCAAGCATTTTGAGTAAAACCTCAGTAAAAGAGGACGCATGTTTTTCTGTTGTTTTTAAGAGCCAGTTTCGCTCTTCTTTCTCCGTTTTTCCACAGGGTCTGAGTCAATCTTTTTCCCGTCAGAGGTGCTCCTGATTTTCAGCAACACCTTTGGCTTGAGTTTTTGAATTCTGTTTTCATCCAAACTCCAACCAAAACCCTTTCTTTTTCAAAGGCCGAATCATCAAAATGATCACTGCATTTTAAGATCTGACCGTAGAGGTCCATATTTCCCCTCGTATTCCCATCAATTGGAAATGTAAGCAGGCTGAACCCTTCTTTAGTTCAATTGCTACATTCTGCAACAATGTATTTGGCAGCCATATTTGCTAACTTTCAAATTCCGCATAAAATATCGTGATTTACGATGAAGATGCTACCAAAACACGTACTACGCAATATACAATTACCTGTAGTCTCCTGTAGGTGTCAGCAAGCTGATTCAGGCCGGCTCACATTTTGTAGCTAAAAGTGGATGTTCCAAAATGCGAATGTGAAACTCTAGAAAACAAGCCTAACTTCACTACGGTGCCTTTTTTAGGGGGAATTTAACCTGTAAACATTAAACTCTTTTCCACCAAAGGTTCAGGAACTTTTGGTTCCTGGAACTACAGGTTTCTATAGAAGTGTGTTGTTAGTGTTTCCACCGCATTTCACAGTTCAGTGTAGTTTATACAAACCCCGTTTCCATATGAGTTGGGAAATTGTGTTAGATGTAAATATAAACGGAATACAATGATTTGCAAATCATTTTCAACCTATATTCAGTTGAATATGCTACAAAGACAACATATTTAATGTTCAAACTGATAGACTTTTTTTTTTTGCAAATAATCATTAACTTTAGAATTTGATGCCAGCAGCACGTGACAAAGAAGTTGGGAAAGGTGGCTATAAATAATGATAATGTTGAGGAATGCTAATCAAACACTTATTTGGAACATCCCACATGTGTGCAGGCTAATTGGGAACAGGTGGGTGCCATGATTGGGTATATAAGCAGCTTCCATGAAATGCTAAGTAATTCACAAACAAAGACGGAGAGAGGGTCACCACTCTGTAGGCAAATTGTCGAACAGTTTTAGAACATCATTTCTTAACGAGCTATTGCAAGGAATTTAGGGATTTTACCATCTATGGTCCGTGAAATCATCAAAAAAATCAGATAATCTGGAGAAATCACTGCAGGTAAGTGATGATATTACAGACTTTTGATCCCTCAGGCGGTACTGCATCAAAAACCGACATCAGTGTGTAAAGGATATCACCACATGGGCTCAGGAACAATTCGTAAAACCAATGTCAGCAACTACAGTTGGTTGCTACATCTTTAAGTGCAAGTTAAAACTGTACTATGCAAAGCCGAATCCATTTATCAACAATATCCTCAAATGCCGCAGCTTGGCTGGGCCCGAGCTCACCCATGATGGACTGATGCAAAGTGGAAAGGTGTTCTGTGGTCTGACGAGTCCACATTTCAATTTATATTTAGAAACAGAGGACGTGGTGTCCTCCAGAACAAAGAGGAAATAAACCATTTGGATTGTTATAGCCGCAAAGTTCAAAAGCCATCATCTGTGATGGTATGGGGGTGCATTAGTGCCCAAGGCATGGGTAACTTACACATCTGTGAAGGCACAATTAATGCTGAAAGGTCCATACAGGTTTTGGGGCAACATATGTTGTCATCCAAGCAACGTTATCATGCTTATTTCAGCAAGACGTGTTACAACAGCATGGCTTTGTAAAACAAAAAGACTCCGGGTACTTTCCAAGCCCGCCTGCAGTCCAGACCTGTCTCCCATCGAAAATGTGTGGTGCATTATGAAGCGTAAAATACGACAGCGGAGACCCCGGACTGTTGAACGACTGTAGTTCTACATAAAACAAGAATGGGAAAGAATTCCACTTTCAAAGCTTCAACAATTAGTTTCCTCAGTTCCCAAACGTTTATTGAGTGATGTTAAAAGAAAAGGTGATGTAACACAGTGGTGAACATGCCCTTTCCCAACTACTTTGGCACATGTTGCAGCCATGAAATTCTAAGTTAATTACTATTTGCAAAAAAAAAAATTTAAGTTTATGAGTTTGAACATCAAATATCTTTTCTTTGTAGTGCATTCAATTGAATATGGGTTGAAAAGGATTTGCAAATCATTGTATTCAGTTTATATTTACATCTAACACAATTTCCCAACTCATTTGGAAACGGGGTTTGTACAAATTAAGCTGATGACATATCAAGGAGCGGTTTAGTATATGTCTACACAAATAAACACACAATATTAGGTCAGACTTCTATTACTAAAGTCTAAGTTACGGCCTGTGGGCCGAATCAGGCCCGCAAAAAGGTTCTCTCCGGCCCACGGGATGAGTTTGCTAAGAATAAAAATGAGCCGAAATGTTTGAATAAAAGAAACTGCCATTTGAAATGAGTCCACTAACTTTGTATCTTTGTACGTAATGCTACATATGTAAAAAAAAAATTCAAATTAACCACATGTTTGTGCACCAGTCAAGGAAAATTAGCAAACTACATAAATAACATACTGTAATTTGATTTTGATATTTTTTCATCTTGATAGATTTAAAATGAACACCAATGAGTTGACTAATGAACATTATCACATAATTTATTCAGAAAATATAAATGACAACAAATAAAGATATAAAACTATTAACCTCAAAATTTAAGTACAAAAAAAAAACTGCACATTTTTAGAATGTGCTTGTTCTATTTTTAAACAAAGAAAACAATCTGAAGTTGTCTTTATTTCTAAGTTATTGTGTCGTGATTTTACCAGTCCGGCCCACTTGGGAGTAGATTTTTCACCATGTGGTGCCTGATATAAAATTAGTTTGACAACCCTGGTCTAAGTAAATTAAATATAATGCAATACTATACAAGTAATATGATTTAAAAAATAAAGTGTACTGTATTGTTCATTAAAAGTCAGAATTGTGTCTTCAATATTCAACAGTCAGAAAGTCGTCCTCTCTGTAAATGATGAATTTATGAGGGTCAGGTGATTCCTTTTGGTCCATTTCAACTGTAAATAACAATACATAAGTAATATGTATTGTGGGGCGGCATAGCTCGGTTGGTAGAGTGGCCGTGCCAGCAACTTGAGGGTTGCAGGTTCGAGTCCCGCTTCCGCCATCCTAGTCACCGCCGTTGTGTCCTTGGGCAAGACACTTTATACCCACCTGCTCCCAGTGCCACCCACACTGGTTTAAATGTAACTTAGATATTGGGTTTCACTATGTAAAGCGCTTTGAGTCACTTGAGAAAAGCGCTATATAAATATAATTCACTTCAATAAATGTCAAGGTTTATCCCACACCGACAACACGAACATGTCTCTTTAGCTTGTTAGCATGAGCATTCTGTTCACTCAGTTTACGGCTAAGACCTACACAAATGGAGTTTCACTAGCTACTTTAATGCATGTACTCAAGTGCAGGGGGGTCACTAGCTTTATATATATATATATATATATATATATATATATATATATACATCGTACTTATATATATAAGTACTATCTATCCATGTATATATATATAATATGTATGTATATATATATATATACACAGTATATATGTATGTCCTTACGTAACATCGCCAGAATGACTGACAATTAGGAAGACCAATAGTCAATATGATCCACCCAAAAATAAATACAACCACTCGCTTATTGATAAGCCATTTTAAAATACTTATTTTAATGTATCATTATTCTTCTACTCACCTTTCCAGTAGAGGCCTCTCACCTCTCACTTTCTGTGCTCCTCTGCCCTGACTCCTACAGGTCAATAGGAGTTGTGGAGTGATTGTTATTATTATCTACTGATGATAGTCATACGTGAATGAGCTCAGCTCTTATTTATCCTTCATGTGTAAAGTGAGAAACACAGCTGATGCTCCAGAAGGAAGTAACCCCAAAAATAGCAAATGGTAAAAAATAGTGCACATTTAACTTTATAAATAACCAGGACCTCCATGATGCATTTCAGGCTACTAGCTAACTAAGTAGCAGCATTGTTATAGATCGGGAATGTAACTTTTGCCTGCAAAACAACAACAGAGGTTGTCTATAGTGTGCTAGACAGGTTTTTATTTGTGAAACACAGAACTTGTGTAAAGTGGAGCTAATACATTTTAATACAAGCAGTCAGAGGTGGGACCAAGTCATAGTTTTGCAAGTCACAAGTAAGTCTCAAGTCTTTGCCCTCAACTCTTGAGTCAAGTCCCGAGTCAAGACAGGCAAGTCCCGAGTCAAGTCCAAAGTCAAAACTGAAAATTCTCAAGTCAAGTCCCAAGTCCTGCATTTTGAGTTTCGAGTCATTTCAAGTCCTTTTAACAACAGACTAATATATTTACACGCATTGTGTATGATTTGAAAACGCTGTATGTATTTATTATTAAAAAAATAGTGCTGACATTGCACTTCAAAATAGCACTATCAACCAGTTATTTTAAACATGTCACTCATTCTTTTACAGAATAAACACATTTGAAAAAACAAGTGCAACTGTACTTATTTGCACAAAAGTGTTATCATTGTATTTCCATGGCATATTGCATTGGAACTAGTTCCACAGCAGTTTCTATCCTGTTCTTACCTTATCTCATTGATCTAATCTCATACTGTATGTGTTTATGTGTGCGTACACATGAAAAACATAAATACATGAACATAACAATAAATAGAGTTGTACTTTTTAAATGTCAGGGCTCTATGGAATTTGTACACATATTCTTAATATAGTACACATTATAACTAAATTTTATTTGACTATGTTTATCTTTTTGTAGGTGGCTAAAATACGCGGTGCTGCTGACCGCCGTCTAAATTTATGTTACTGTGTGTGATACATTCACTAACCTAACATTATGTGTATGCCCCTCATGCAACCCTGCTTAAAAAAAATCCCTTGACGAAAAGTATGAATAAGGTAGCGAACTGCAGCGGACGCAACAAATTGTAGTGTTTGCATTGACGTTATAACCATAGACATCTTATAAGTAGACCCAGCATTGGCTGCTGTGACACGAGCAATTTCGCGGCCATCTTGAAGTGGTGATGAAGAGCTAGTAAGCAGCCTAAACCGACAGTTGAGAGGTAGAAAACAAAGTGTTTAGCGTTTTCCTGCTCAAATGAGCGGACTGTTGAAAATAGGAATCGGGGGATTACTTTTCCCAAGTAAGATTTAACATTAACGTACTATTGGTTGTATTTTGTGAAAAGAATATTACCACAGAGTTGAGAAGAAGCAAAGATCTTCAATATTTGTATGTGAAAATCACAAAGAAATCTTCTGGGCAAGGATAACGCCCCTACAGGTATTTGATTTACAAACTTTCAGCCCCACCTAAAACAAAATTCACCAGCCACCACTGATTATGATGGATTCTCATTTTAGGCAAAACATAAGACAATACTCTCTTAACAGTATAACTTTAACCAGGAATAAGTCTTAAAGTAAGAATATTCAAACACTAAATTTGTTGGGTAAAACAGACTTTGGTTTTATTCTGAATCCAGTGAAACAGATTGGTGTTTTTTGCTGATATAAAGACTTTCAGGTGTTTGTATATGTTTAAGTATTTGGCAGACACTTTTATCCAAACCAACATACATGAAAAATATAAAACAATCCCTGTAAACATGATTGTTTACGGGAAGAATGTAATAGAAAATATCAATACAAAGTGTCAAGACAGAATAAACTTTCTGCTGTTGCAGCAACAGAGATGCAGTCTATTGATCCATAAGATATATAGATATCTAATATATTCATACATTGTTTACGTAGGATATACACATGTATTTATAACCTAATCATATTGTTTCTTCAACTTAAAAATAGGTGACCATTTTTTCCCCTTCTCTGGGATTATTATTCCCAGTTTTGATCTAGGACGTCTGGTCACTTTTAGCATATAAAAATATTGTATTACTGTTAAGCAAACTATGAACATGGCAAAACATGTATCCTTTATCATAGTTACACATATGACAAAAAAGCGTGTGAAAATCAGTGGTATTCAGTGAGATAAAATGCGCTGACAGTTCATTGCTCCTGCCAAAAGAATTGCACTGAGTGGAGTGGATCACCACTCCAAGATGGCGGTCGCGTCTCGTCTTCACAGCGCCAGTAGGCAGTAGCGCTCCTTACGCTATGAAGTGAGGGGAAATTGAATGAATAATGACAGGTTATATGATTATTTATTTTAAATTCTTATTCGGGCCACTTTAAAATGAATATTTCGGCATGTATTTGTAAAAAAAAAGAAAATAAATAAAAAGAAAATACAATTTTAAGGAAGCCCCCCTAAAATAGGCCTAGTGACGCCCCTGCTCAAGTGAATAGTAAATCCAACCATTCACTATTCACTCTATGTAATAAAACAACTCTAACATTTGACAACCAAACAATTAAACAAGGCGACACGGTAAAAAATCTGGGTGTTATCTTCGACCCAACTCTCTCCTTTGAGGCACACATTAAAAGTGTTACTAAAACGGCCTTCTTTCATCTCCGTAATATCGCTAAAATTCGCTCCATTCTGTCCACTAAAGACGCTGAGATCATTATCCATGCGTTTGTTACGTCTCGCCTCGACTACTGTAACGTATTATTTTCGGGTCCCCCCATGTCTAGCATTAAAAGATTACAGTTAGTACAAAATGCGGCTGCTAGACTTTTGACAAGAACAAGAAAATTTGATCACATTACGCCTATACTGGCTCACCTGCACTGGCTTCCTGTGCACTTAAGATGTGACTTTAAGGTTTTACTACTCACGTATAAAATACTACACGGTCTAGCTCCATCCTATCTTGCCGATTGTATTGTACCATATGTCCCGGCAAGAAATCTGCGTTCAAAGGACTCCGGCTTATTAGTGATTCCCAAAGCCCAAAAAAAGTCTGCGGGCAATAGAGCGTTTTCCGTTCGGGCTCCAGTACTCTGGAATGCCCTCCCGGTAACAGTTCGAGATGCCACCTCAGTAGAAGCATTTAAGTCTCACCTTAAAACTCATTTGTATACTCTAGCCTTTAAATAGACTCCCTTTTTAGACCAGTTGATCTGCCGTTTCTTTTCTTTTTCTTCTATGTCCCACTCTCCCTTGTGGAGGGGTCCGGTCCGATCCGGTGGCCATGTACTGCTTGCCTGTGTATCGGCTGGGGACATCTCTGCGCTGCTGATCCGCCTCCGCTTGGGATGGTTTCCTGCTGGCTCCGCTGTGGACGGGACTCTCGCTGCTGTGTTGGATCCGCTTTGGACTGGACTCTCGCGACTGTGTTGGATCCATTGTGCATTGAACTTTCACAGTATCATGTTAGACCCGCTCGACATCCATTGCTTTCCTCCTCTCCAAGGTTCTCATAGTCATCATTGTCACCGACGTCCCACTGGGTCATTATTGTCACCGATGTCCCACTGGGTGTGAGTTTTCCTTGCCCTTATGTGGGCCTACCGAGGATGTCGTGGTGGTTTGTGCAGCCCTTTGAGACACTAGTGATTTAGGGCTATATAAGTAAACATTGATTGATTGATTGATTGACTATGGTATCATCTTGACAGGTCGTCTGCAGCGTCTTCAACAGGAAATGTCCACTTTAAAGCAACCTCAAAGCCGCACAAGGCCGGGGGGCACTTGGGAAGAGTGCAAGTCAAGGAACACGTCTCAAGTGGCACTGGATGTGGTTTGCGTTTTAGTCATTGCTAATGTGGTCTTCAAAGCCCGGTCTAAGAGGCCAAGTTTGGCTACGCTCAGCTCAGGGGGTTAATTCATCCCTCCGACCATCGCCGTGTTTTGGGATTTGGGGATTCAAACCTTTTGTCTGAAGCTGCCAGGCCGGAACGACCCGCTCGGTGGCCCAGGGCCAGCATTGGCGTAGTTAACTGTGTCGCTATTAAAGCCAGCTGGGCTTGGCCTTTGGTAATGCACAATGGCTTCTCATGGTGTCTTTTAACATTGTTATGACCATAGCGGACACACAAGAGTGAACATCAATGTGGGGGGGGGGGTTGGATTAATTGTCCTTATTTTCTTTGTTGAATTTACCAATGTATAGTCACTGCACTCTTTGGCATGTAGGTCACGAAAGAAGCGGGTATTTGATTGCAGCAGAGTATTTTCCTGAGTGTTGACAGTAGTGCATTACTTGGTGCATTATCCAGACTTCACCTTGTCTCCACTTGGAGGACAAACTAAAGATCCCTGTTTCCCTTCCTCTCGTTTCTATGGATGCTGACTTGGCCAATCCGACAGGGAGCATGTTGCCTTCATGTGTTCATATTTAAAAGAAAATTGAGAATGAGCATGAACCAAAAACAAATCAGGCCCGCGGCATTAGGGAGAAGAAGAAGAAATCCAGGCAGGCTAATGTGCTTTGTGTTGGGTTGGACCCAATCAGAAGTTGGCTTTAAATCAAAGTGTGCACCTTCAGCATGACGAAATACTTCCAAACAAAAACAACAAAAGTGAGGTTATGCTGTTCTTAACGCTGCGGCTTGTACAGAAAGCTTATGTTTCCAGAGCTTTTTGGGCCGTAACCTTGGAAAAAGACTAAGTAGAAGAGGTCAAAACTTGCAAAGTTCTAGGCAGCAGCTCATAATTTGAGGATTTCTGAAGCAGGTTTGGCTCACACGTAGCATCAGGAATTATTTTCTCACGCAATAAAGTATATTGTGGAAAATCCACAACTCCATTAGGATCTATGTCACTGCTATACGTGGTCCACTTCAGCCTGTAAGCAAGGGGCAGATTCGCGCAGATTAGCCACGCTCTGCCTCTAATTGCGATTAGCGTTGGTTAAAAGCGCCTCATTTCATCTGGTGCTAATTAATTGAATTCTGCACGTTGTTTGATGACGGGCCAAGATGTCACTTTCACTTGTGAGGGCTCAACACTGATGTCCGTGCTCATCTCATCAGTCCGCCGTTTTGCCGCTTTGGGAATGTCAAAAGTGGGATTTTGGTTCAAAAATAGTGTCTGGAGTCTTAACGCCATACAGTATATCTCACAAAACCAAGATATTGTGTACAGTACACAAAATTCCCAGTGCGGATCTTATCGCTATTTGTGGTCATTCAGTGAACATTGTTCCTTTTAACACCTCCAGAGTACCATACGTCGCAAAAATTTATCGTTGCCATTTTTTTTAACCAATTATGTCATGTATAGTTACAACGAGGCTATTTTTCTAATGGCAATGACTTCATTAATGTTTGGGTTAAAGTTCTGTGATGTTGAGATTGCACCAGGTGCATACTTGCCATTCCTCCCGATTTTTCCGGGAGACTCTCGAATTTCAGTGCCCCTCCTGGATACCTTCTGGGTCAACCATTCTCCGGATTTTCTCCTGATTTTCACCCGGACAACAATATTGAGGGCGTGCCGTAAGGGCACTGCCTCTAGCGTCCTCTACAACCTGTCGTCACGTCCACTTTTCCTCCATACAAACAGTGTGCCGGCCAAGTCACGTGGAGTATGCGGCTTCTAAGGACACACGTAAGTGACTGCAAGACGTACTTGATCAACAGCCATACAGGTCACAGTAATGGTGGCCTTATAAACAACTTTAACACTGTTACAAATATGCACCACAATGTGAACCCACACCAAACAAGAATGAAAAACACATTTCAGGAGAAAATCCCCGCGGTAACACAGCAGAACAAATACCCAGAATCCCTCGCAGCCCTAACTTTTCCGGGCAATACAATATACACCCCCGCTACCACCAAAACCCCCAACCCCCATCTCCTGAATTTGGAGGTCTCCAAGTAGGCAAGTATGACCAAGTGTTCATCTGTGAAACAACTCTTCTTTTAAAGATAATATGGACTTCATTGCATATCTTATGTCATTATATTCATGAGCAGAGGTGTTTTGTGTTGTGCCAGTCATCTGTGGTCCTTTTTTTTTGGGCTTGGAGAAAATGTGCATGACAGCCGTTGATTGTGTTTTTTAGGTGAGATTTTTACACTGACGTGGAGGAAAGTTTCACTTTGAAGATACCTGTTGCTGTTCATTCCAGCTTTAGAGTTGTAGTTTTCAACACTTTGAGAGTCGTTGAATGTGTCCTGACTGGTTATTATACTATATTGTGTCCTTGAGCAAGACACTTCACCCTTGCTCCTGATGGGTGCTGGTTGGCGCCTTGCATGGCAGCTCCCTCCATCAGTGTGTGAATGTGTGTGTGAATGGGTAAATGTGGAAGTAGTGTCAAAGCGCTTTAAGTACCTTGAAGGTAGAAAAGCGCTATACAAGTACAACCAATTTATCATTTATTTATTTATATACGTAGGGAAAGTGACATCAGCGTATATCTTCATACAGGTAGAGGTTTGCCCGAAGAGCTTTGCCATTGTTATCTGAACTTGTAAAGTAAAGTACCACTGATAGTCACACACACACGAGGTGTGGTGAAATTACCCTCTGCGTATGACCCATACCCTTGTTCCAACACTTGGGAGATGAGGGGAGCAGTGAGCAGTAGCGGTGGCCGCGTTCGGGACGCATTTTGGTGATTTAACCCCCATTTCCAACCCTTGATGCTGAGTGCCAAGCCGGGAGGTAATGGGTCCCATTTTTATAGTCCTTAGTATGACTCCACCGGGGTTTAAACTCACGACTTACAGATCTCAGGTCAGAGACTCTAACCACTTGGCCTGGAGTTACTGAGTTCCTTCTTTTTCTTTATTGTCTTCTTGTAGGGCAGACTGGTTCATACATGCGCATTAGTGATGTAACGATTTGAAAATTCCCTATCACGGTTAATGTGACCAAATTATCACGGTTATCAAAATTATCATGGTATTATTGAATGTGCTAATAACCTATTAATACACACATTGAAATAGTTTAACCAAGTGTTATTAAAAAAATTACCGATAAATTCACACTCAGTATACTTTCTTGTCAGAGGAATAGTAGAAAAGTATTTCTAGGCGCAGTCAAGGCGTTGGGGGGTTCCGGTTTGGTGGCCGCGGGATTTGGTCTCTGCTTTTGTTCACGAGGGGGGGAAGAGTGGATTGTGAGCTCGACAGGCGGATCGATGCAGCGTCTTCAGTAATGCGGACCTTGTACCGATCCGTTGTGGTGAAGAAGGAGCTGAGCCGGAAGGCAAAGCTCTCAATTTACCGGTCGATCTACATTCCCATCCTCACCTATGGTCATGAGTTTTGGGTCATGACCGAAAGGACAAGATCACAGGTACAAGCGGCCGAAATGAGTTTCCTCCACCGTGTGGCGGGGCTCTCCCTTAGAGATAGGGTGAAAAGCTCTGTCATCCGGGAGGAGCTCAAAGTAAAGCCGCTGCTCCTCCACATCGAGAGGAGCCAGATGAGGTGTTTAGGGCATCTGGTCAAGATGCCACCCGAACGCCTCCCTAGAGAGGTGTTTAGGACTCCAACCGGTAGGAGGCCACGGGGAAGACCCAGGACACGTTGGGAAGACTATGTCTCCCGGCTGGCCTGGGAACGCCTCGGGATCCCCCGGGAAGAGTTAGACAAAGTGGCTTGGGAGCTTGAAGTCTGGGCTACCATGCTTAGGCTGCTGCTCCCACGACCTGACCTCGGATAAGCGGAAGAAAATGGATGGATGGATGAACGGAATAGTACATATTTTTATTTCAGTGTTTAAATGTTTTCCATTTTAAATTGTAGAACTTTTAGAATGATTTTGTTTTTAATTGATAGAAGAAAATTGAGTGTTCACTTGAGTTCACTTTCTGTTGTAGACAGCTTTGTCCTTGTTAATAAAGTTGTAAAAAAAAAACACACAGAATACAGATCGAAAACTGTGTGCTAAGAGAGTTCAATTTGCACCATTGACTATCTTAGACAATAATGTGTCCATACAAGTTTAGCTTGTCATTTCTTAATGGGGAAAGAGGTTAATCCATCCCTCCATCCATTATCTTCCGCTTATCCGAGGTCGGGTCGCGGGGGCAACAGCCTAAGCAGGGAAACCCAGACTTCCCTCTCCCCAGCCACTTCGTCTAGCTCTTCCCGGGGGATCCCGAGGCGTTCCCAGGCCAGCCGGGAGACATAGTCTTCCCAACGTGTCCTGGGTCTTCCCCGTGGCCTCCTACCGGTTGGACGTGCCCTAAACACCTCCCTAGGGAGGCGTTCGGGTGGCATCCTGACCAGATGCCCCGAACCACCTCATCTGGCTCCTCTCGATGTGGAGGAACAGCGGCTTTACTTTGAGTTCCTCCCGGATGGCAGAGCTTCTCACCCTATCTCTAAGGGAGAGCCCCGCCACACGGCGGAGGAAACTCATTTCGGCCGCTTGTACCCGTGTTCTTATCCTTTCGGTCATGACCCAAAGCTCATGACCATAGGTGAGGATGGGAACGTAGATCGACCGGTAAATTGAGAGCTTTGCCTTCCGGCTCAGCTCCTTCTTCACCACAACGGATCGGTACAACGTCCGCATTACTGAAGACGCCGCACCGATCCGCCTGTCGATCTCACGATCCACTCTTCCCTCACTCGTGAACAAGACTCCTAGGTACTTGAACTCCTCCACTTGGGGCAGGGTCTCCTCCCCAACCCGGAGATGGCACTCCACCCTTTTCCGGGCGAGAACCATGGACTCGGACTTGGAGGTGCTGATTCTCATTCCGGTCGCTTCACACTCGGCAGCGAACCGATCCAGCGAGAGCTGAAGATCCCGGTCAGATGAAGCCATCAGGACCACATCATCTGCAAAAAGCAGAGACCTAATCCTGCGGTTACCAAACCGGAACCCCTCAACGCCTTGACTGCGCCTAGAATTCTGTCCATAAAAGTTATGAACAGAATCGGTGACAAAGGACAGCCTTGGCGGAGTCCAACCCTCACTGGAAATGTGTTCGACTTACTGCCGGCAATGCGAACCAAGCTCTGGCACTGATCGTACAGGGAACGGACCGCCACAATAAGACAGTCCGATACCCCATACTCTCTGAGCACTCCCCATAGGACTTCCCGAGGGACACGGTCGAATGCCTTCTCCAAGTCCACAAAGCACATGTAGACTGGTTGGGCAAACTCCCATGCACCCTCAAGAACCCTGCCGAGAGCATAGAGCTGGTCCACAGTTCCACGACAAGGACGAAAACCACACTGTTCCTCCTGAATCCGAGGTTCGACTATCCGACGTAGCCTCCTCTCCAGTACACCTGAATAAACCTTACCGGGAAGGCTGAGGAGTGTGATCCCACGATAGTTGGAACACACCCTCCGGTCCCCCTTCTTAAAGAGAGGAACCACCACCCCGGTCTGCCAATCCAGAGGTACCGCCCCCGATGTCCACGCGATGCTGCAAAGTCTTGTCAACCAAGACAGCCCCACAGCATCCAGAGCCTTAAGGAACTACGGGCGGATCTCGTCCACCCCTGGGGCCTTGCCACCAAGGAGCTTTTTAACTACCTCAGCGACCTCAGCCCCAGAAATAGGAGAGTCCACCACAGATTCCCCAGGCACTGCTTCCTCATAGGAAGACGTGTTGGTGGGATTGAGGAGGTCTTCGAAGTATTCCTTCCACCTATCCACAACATCCGCAGTCGAGGTCAGCAGAACACCATCCGCACCATACACGGTGTTGATAGTGCACTGCTTCCCCTTCCTGAGGCGGCGGACGGTGGTCCAGAATCGCTTCGAAGCCGTCCGGAAGTCGTTTTCCATGGCTTCCCCGAACTCTTCCCATGTCCGAGTTTTTGCCTCCGCGACCGCTGAAGCTGCACACCGCTTCGCCTGTCGGTACCTGTCCACTGCCTCCGGAGTCCTATGAGCCAAAAGGACCCGATAGGACTCCTTCTTCAGCTTGACGGCATCCCTCACCGCTGGTGTCCACCAAGGGGTTTTAGGATTGCCGCCCCGACAGGCACCAACTACCTTGCGGCCACAGCTCCGATCTGCCGCCTCGACAATAGAGGTGCGGAACATGGTCCACTCGGACTCAATGTCCAGCACCTCCCTCGTGACATGTTCAAAGTTCTTCGGAGGTGGGAATTGAAACTTTGTCTGACAGGAGACTCTGCCAGACGTTCCCAGCAGACCCTCACAATGCGTTTGGGCCTCCCAGGTCTGTCCGGCATCCTCCCCCACCATCGCAGCCAACTCACCACCAGGTGTTGATCGGTAGAAAGCTCCGCCCCTCTCTTCACCCGAGTGTCCAAAACATGAGGCCGCAAATCCGATGACACAACTACAAAGTCGATCATGGAACTGCGGCCTAGGGTGTCCTGGTGCCAAGTGCACATATGGACACCCTTATGTTTGAACATGGTGTTTGTTATCGACAAACCGTGACGAGCACAAAAGTCCAATAACAAAACACCACTCGGGTTCAGATCCGGGCGGCCATTCTTCCCAATCACGCCTCTCCAGGTTTCACTGTCGTTGCCAACGTGAGCGTTGAAGTCTCCCAGTAGGACAAGGGAAGCACCCGGGGGAGCACTTTCCAGTACTCCCTCGAGTGTTCCCAAAAAGGGTGGGTACTCTGAACTGCTGTTTGGTGCATAAGCACAAACAACAGTCAGGACCCGTCCCTCCGCCCGTAGGCGGAGGGAGGCTACCCTTTCGTCCACCGGGTTGAACTCCAACGTACAGGCTTTGAGCCGGGGGGAAACAAGAATTGCCACCCCAGCCTGTCGCCTCTCACTGCCGGCAACGCCAGAGTGGAAGAGGGTCCAATTCCTCTCGAGAGAAGTGGTTCCAGAGCCCTTGCTGTGCGTCGAAGTGAGTCCGACTATATCCAGCCGGAATTTCTCGACTTCGCGCACTAGCTCAGGCTCTTTACCCCCCAGTGACGTGACGTTCCACGTCCCAAGAGCTAGCTTCTGTAGCCGAGGATCGGACCGCCAAGTGCCCTGCCTTCGGCTGTCGCCCAGCTCACAATGCACCTGACCTCTATGGCCCCTGCTATGGGTGGTGAGCCCATTGGAGGGGGTGACCCACGTTGCCTCTTTGGGCTGTGCCCGGCCGGGCCCCATGGGAACAGGCCCGGCCACCAGGCGCTCGCCATCGTGCCCCACCTCCGGGCCTGGCTCCAGAGGGGGGCCCCGGTGACCCGCGTCCGGGCGAGGGAAATCTGGGTCCATGGTTTTTCATTTTCATAAAGGTCTTCGAGCTGCTCTTTGTCTGATCCCTCACCTAGAACCTGTTTGCCTTGGGAGACCCTACCAGGGGGCTTTATGCCCCCGGACAACATAGCTCCTAGGATCATTGGGACACGCAAACTCCTCTACCACGATAAGGTTTCAGCTCAGAGAGGAGGGAAAGAGGTTAATGTGTCATGTATTCATATTAACATTTAAGCGCTAGTCGGCGCATCAGTTTCTCAAAGGGCGGTTATCAATCACGTTTTTTTGATGATTTTAACTTAATTTAAAACATTAATAATAACCATAAGATGTTTTATCGTGTTATCATTAATATCGGTAATCCTTCCATTCCTAATGCACATGCATCTTCCGCTGTTGCCATTTTTGATACAAAGTAGTGTATATTGTATATTCAGTAGACTCGATATGGTAGCTGTAAAAGCAACATAGCTGACGGAGAGAAGGCACGGTCGAAGTGGAGGCACGTAATACTGTACACAACCTGATAAATGTCAGCCTTGTTCTTTTTCATTTTCTCTAGATTTATGCCTAGATCTGTTACCGTTCTTTCATAAATCTGTGAATATAGCTCAAAAAGTCAGCTTCTCATACCAAAGAGAGCAGCAGACGTGTGTTTCAATAGGAACGTGTTAAATATTGAAAGAAGTTAGTTGTATGAGAGGTGAAGGTTGTTTTATGTTAGCCTTTTCACGCAAAAGCTGTCATGGATTAGCTTTTCAATGACTAAGCCCTTCGGATGAAAATGCGATTTCAGATTTTATTTGCGAGTTCAACGGCAGCAGATGGTGATCATATTTTTAACTTTATCTTGCACAATATTAGAAACAATCATGGCTTCTCTTTGACTCTTAAGGAAAAAACATGTTAAATGCAAAAATACAACCGGGGAGGGCAATATATGCAGGGTCATAGTTGAGCACTTATTGAACAATTTAAAGATCTATAAGTACACATAATGGAACTTTATATGCAATGCACTGCAGCACTTTACATCAAGATAGACTACATGTCTTTATTCAAGCAAGTCCATCCATCAATTTTCTACCACTTGTCCCTCTCGGTGTCGCGGGGGGTGCTGTAGCCTGTCCCAGCTGCGGAAGGCAGAGTACACCCTGGACAAGTCGCTAACTCATGGCAGGGCCAACACAGACAAACATTGTACCTGTGTTTTTAGCTCACCTTTACTTACTAAATGTGAATGAGTCGGTAGTGGCGATCCTGCCGTTCTGTGTTTTATTGTCAATATGTTATGTTCAAAGGGAAGGAGGCGACAACCAGGACAGAACTGCGGTTCTTTCAAGGTTTATTTTAAACCTTTGATAAATATATGACATGTGTATGCTACTCTAAGTGAATGAGTGTGACTATGTGTAATATTAATAATGTAAATGTTACCCAGGGTTGTTGTCTGTGAGTGTTGGTTGTAATCTTTCGTCGAATCACGTGGGGCAAGACGAAGAGGCAGTTCGTGGACAGGCAATGGGTCGTGGGGAGGAGCGAGGCAGTGTAGTCTGGGTCCGAGCAGGGAGGTCGTGGATCGAGGAGGGCAGTCAGGAATCCGGTTGGATGTCGAAGGACAAGGCTTGATCACGGAAGGCAGGGGAGTCACTGTGAACACACAAAGAGACATGAACCAGGGATACACAGAGAGAGAGCAAAGCAAAGGTGAGGAAATCACGGGGAAGGGATGCCAGACGTGAAGCTTACGGGAAGGTTAGCGTCTGGCATCCCCTTCCCCGTGATTTCCTCACCTTTGCTTTGCTCTCTCTCTGTGTATCCCTGGTTCATGTCTCTTTGTGTGTTCACAGTGACTCCCCTGCCTTCCGTGATCAAGCCTTGTCCTTCGACATCCAACCGGATTCCTGACTGCCCTCCTCGATCCACGACCTCCCTGCTCGGACCCAGACTACACTGCCTCGCTCCTCCCCACGACCCATTGCCTGTCCACGAACTGCCTCTTCGTCTTGCCCCACGTGATTCGACGAAAGATTACAACCAACACTCACAGACAACAACCCTGGGTAACATTTACATTATTAATATTACACATAGTCACACTCATTCACTTAGAGTAGCATACACATGTCATATATTTATCAAAGGTTTAAAATAAACCTTGAAAGAACCGCAGTTCTGTCCTGGTTGTCGCCTCCTTCCCTTTGAACATAACAGTACGTTCTGGCCAACAACATGTCGGAACCAGGTGACAACAGTAAGTTCCCGCCAGAAAAATTAAATAGTAGGACCTGACGGCACAGTATTTTTTGTTGTTGTTGTTGTTTTCATAGCCCCCAGTGACTTTAGCTCTGTCCCAGTGACTTTTTGTTTGTTTTTTTTGGTTTTCTCAACTTTCCTCCTTCCTTTTTGCCCCTGTCACGATGTCTTTTTCCTCCACCATGGACAATTTTTATAGTCCTCAACACTCCGTCAAGGGACTGTTTAATTTCAATACGGGGAGGGATGAATTTGCCCGGCGCCTGGCCACCCACCTCCCACCCTTAGTGACAATTCCTCAGTCAGCTGGAGGCGTTTGGCATCCGCGTTCGGAAGGGGGGGATAGTGCTGGTGACTGTGCTGATGTGGTGGCGCATCTACACCCAGCCAGGCAAACCCCTGCCATACCTATACCATCTGTTTTTCATTTTTGTACTGGTGGCTGTGCTAATGTGGTAGCACAGCTGCAACCAGACAGACTTCCCCCTGCCCGAGATATCCCACCTATCTTCCGTTTTTCCAGCCGCAGCCACCAGTCCCCTGGCTAGCCTCCGAGCTAGTACCTGTCCCGAAGCTAGCGCCCGAGCTAGCGCCAGTCCCTGAGCCAGTCCCCGAGCTAGCGCCAGTCCCCGAGCTAGCGCCAGTCCCCGAGCTAGCCCCCGAGCTAGCGCCAGTCCCCGAGCTAGCCCCCGAGCTAGCGCCAGTCCCCGAGCTAGCCCCCGAGCTAGCGTCAGTCCCCGAGCCAGCCCCCGAGCTAGCGTCAGCCCCCGAGCTAGCGTCAGCCCCCGAGCTAGTGTCAGTCCCCGAGCCAGCCCCCGAGCTAGCGTCAGTCCCCGAGCCAGCCCCCGAGCTAGCGTCAGTTCCCGAGCCAGCCCCCGAGCTATCCCCAGTCCCCGAGCTAGCCCCGAGCCAGCGGCAGTCCCCGAGCTAGCCCCCGAGCTAGCACCAGCCCCTTGGCAAGCCCCTGAGCTAGCACCTGTCCCCAGGCTAGCCTGTGAGCTAGCACCCATACCTAGGCTGGCCCTGACCCCCGCCCCTCAGCCAGTAGCACTGGCTTCAGCTCCTCAGCCATCTCCTCGTGTCCGGCGGGCTGCAGCACGGCGCCGCCCACCTCCTTGTGTCCGGCGGTCCTCACTACAGTGCCGTCCACCTCCTCGTGTCCGGCGGCCCGCACCAGGGAACCATTCGCGCCCGCCTTACCGACGGCCAAGACGTCGACCGTTCTTTGGTCGTCCACTTCGCCGGCCGCAGCGGCGGTCCACCCGACGCCGCCACCAGACTTGTCCCCGATGGCTTCTGAGACACTTGGGCTGGCGACCCACCACCAGTTCACCCCTCCACCCTCCCTTGATTTTTGTTCCTGCTTTTGGGGGTGTTCAGATTCTAGGACATCTGGAATCTGTCCATAGGGGGGGGGATACTGTTGTGGGACATGCGCATTCTGCGTCTCTCTCCGCTGCGAGTCCAACCAGAGGACCCGCCGACAGCGCACTCCAGACACGCCCCCGCATTCATCAAGCGGACCGCGCCCACTCTCCGCCGCAGCCGGCTGCAGGACACACCTGTGACTGACGATGAGCAGCATAAAAGACCAGTGGACACAGGGATCCGTGCGGGAACTTAGTTCCAAATGCGTACCGTAAGCAATCACCCTGCTTTATGCAAACCTGCTCTCCCTGTGCCCTGTACCTCTACGTGTTCTCAGTGTCTTCTCCCGTGTCCCCACAGAATCCTCCGTCGCCCGCAAGGTGAGCTGTGCGTCTCACTCTTTTCCCTGGATCTCCCTCTGGATTCTGACTGCCTCCTTTGTACCTCGACTCCTCGCTCGTTTGACCTGAACCCTCTGCCTGCCCCACGGACTTCCGCGTTCTCTTTTGTCAACACTTGGGTAAAACACACTTCAGTTAATTAACACACTTAGACTAACACCATACACTCTAGAGTTTTTGCCACGCTCCATTTACTTAGTATGTTTTCTGTTGATTGATTATTACATATATACATTTGTTAATATAGATATAGATATATATATATATATTAATAAATCTTTGGACATACTGCCACCTGGTGTCCGTTTGCCGTCACTCCTTAGTAAACCATAACACAATAAGACGACCCGCAAAACGGCGCATCTTGAAGAGACGGTCAGAAAGCGGCTTGAAGATGGTCTGTAAAACGTAATATGTCGTAATATGATCCCTTTTAAAGGGGCTGTTTGCTATTTCCTCACAATTACAGTCCTGGTCAAAAGTTTACATACACTTGTAAAGAACATAATGTCATGGCTGTCTTGAGTTTCCAATAGTTTCTACAACTTAGTTTTTTTGTGATAGAGTGATTGGAGCACATACTTGTTCGTCACAAATAACATTCATGAAGTTTGGTTCTTTTATGAATTTATTATGGGTCTACTGAAAATGTCACCAAATCTGCATAGTCAAAAGTATACATACAGTAATCCTGTTCCGTCTCCCTGTAATGTTCATCTGATCTTGAATGGGATTGTGCTGAAAATTTTAATTTCCCCTCGGGGATTAATAAAGCCTTTCTGACTCTGATTTTGATTTCTTTTTAACAATGTCTATTTTTCACAATTGCTAAATTTATGTAATAACCTTTTTTAAAAAAAAAAATAATTTGTGTTTACTGCAGTCACTCACCCTGTCTCGTCAACATGTACGCACAGGTATCATGTGCACACATATAAAAGGAACGGACAATTTAGAAGTCATGTTGTTATGATATAACATACATTCAATGATGGGTAAAACTAACGATCCAAATCGCTATCATGACCAAACAATACCCAAAGCTAATGCATGTGCACATGTTACGTACATAATTGGTTAAGTCATCACGTTCTAGACGCTGCAAGAGGGTAGGAGTATAACGCTAAACACTTGAAAGTTTGCGCTTACTTGACATCTGTGTAAATGTTGCAAACAGCCTCTTTAAGTGAATGATGAAAACCAGTTCGCATTTGCAAGATGTCGTTTGTGAGCAATTTATGCTCACGAAGATACAGCGTTGACCATTTTTACTCTAGTTTTATTTATAGTTTTTATGTATGTATTCACATTTTTTATCCTTACTTATTTGTGTGTTTTTTCTATATCGGAAAAAATTTCTAGTGCTACATTGTTCTTTAAAGGGGAACATTATCGCCAGACCTATGTAAGGGTCAATATATACCTTGATGGTGCAGAAAAAAGACCATATATTTTTTTAACCGATTTCCGAACTCTAAATGGGTGAATTTTTGCGAATTAAATGCTTTTCTGTTTATCGCTCTGTGGCGATGACGTCAGAACGTGACGTCACCGAGGTAATACAGCCGCCATTTTCATTTTCAACACATTGCAAACACCGGGTTTCAGCTCTGTTATTTTCCGTTTTTTCAAACTATTTTTTGGAACCTTGGAGACATCATGCCTCGTCGGTGTGATGTCGGCGGGTGTAACAACACTAACAGGGAGGGATTCAAGTTGCACCACTGGCTCGAAGATGCGAAAGTGTCTGCCGCCAGAACCCCATTGAATGTGCTGGAGTGTCTCCACATTTTACCGGCCGTGCTAAGGCAGACATGGCACAGAGATGTATGGATAACCTGCAGATGCATTTGCAACGATAAAGTCAACTAAATCACAAAGGTGAGTTTTGTTGATGTTGTTTACGTATGTGCTAATCAGACATATTTGGTTGCGGCGTGACTGCCAGCTAATCTATGCTAACATGCTACGCTAATCGATGCTAACATGCTATTTACCGGCAGTGCTAAAGCAGATGTATGGATAATCTGCAGATGCATGTGCAACTATATTACGTTTCCTTCCACCCACATTTAATGCGAAAAAAAACACTTACCAATCAAAGGATTTAAGTTGCTCCAGTGTCACAAGATACGAAAGTCCTGATCGTTTGGTCCGCACATTTTACCGGCGATGCTAACGCAGCTATTCGGCCATGCTATGGCTATGAATAGCGTCAATAGCTATTCGCTCAATAGCTTCAGTTTCTTCTTCAATACTTTCATACTCCAACCATCCGTTTCAATACTTGCGTAATCTGTTGAATCGCTTAAACCGCTGAAATCCGAGTCTGAATCCGAGCTAATGTCGCTTTATCTTGCTGTGGTATTCGCCATTGTTTGTTTGTATTGGCAGCACTGTATGACGTCACAGGAAAATGAACAGCGTCTTCGTAGAGAGCGAAAAAAAAAGCACTCTAAAGCTTTTTTTAGGGATATTCCGGGACCGGTGAAATTTTGAAAAAAAAAAATCAATAAATACAACAAGCCACTGGGAACTGATTTTTATTGTTTTTAACCCTTTTGAAATTGTGATAATGTTCTCCTTTAAGTGAGGGAAATTTTACAAAATAGTGATGCCATTGTCAAAGCATGTGACTATGGCCCCTCTGAAGGAAAGGTTTACAATACAAGCACAACACAAAAAAGGTAATATTTCCAAAAAGTACCCACTAATAGAGGAATATTTGTGTAGATTTAAATTGTTGTGCTCCACATCTAATAACTGCTACCAGTGATCGTTTCCTTGTTAACAAAATATATCTTTGGAAGTAACGACTGCTCATCTCTGCGATGAGGTTGCGACTTGTCCAGGGTGTATCTCGCCTTCCGCCCAAATGCAGCTGAGATAGGCTTTTCTAAATAAAGGGGACCACAAAAATTTAATGACTTTCTTTATTTTAACAAAAAATCTTAGGGCACATTAGACATGTTTCTTATTGCAAGTTTGTCCTTAAATAAAATAGTGAATGTACTAGACAACTTGTATTTGATGAGTAAGTAAGCAAACAAAGGCTCCTAGTTTAGTCTACTGACGTACGCAGAAACATATCGTGTCATTTCTCATGGGACGGCGTGGCGCAGTGGTAGATCAGCCGTGCGCAACCTGAGGGTCCCTTGTTCAATCCCCACCTAGTACCAACCTCGTCACGTCCGTTGTGTCCTTGAGCAAGACACTTCACCCTTGCTCCTTATGGGTGATGGTTAGCGCCTTGCATGCATGTGTGAATGTGTGTGTGAATGGGTAAACGTGGAAGTAGTGTCAAAGCGCTTTGAGTACCTTGAAGGTAAAAAAGCGCTATACAATCCATTTATCATTTATTTATCATTCTATTTTGTCAAAATTACTAAGGTAAAGTGGTAGAAAATGAATTATTAAAGTACTTGTTCATTTACTGTTAATATCTGCTTACTTTCTCTTTTAAAATGTTTTATCTACACTTCTGTTAAAATGTAATAATCACTTATTTTTTTTGTTTTGTTTGGATGCTTTACATTTGTTTGGATAAGACCACAAATTTGGGTATCAATCCGATAACAAGTAGTTACAGAATCATACATTGGTCATATTCAAAGTCATCATGTGTCCATGGACATATTTCCTGAGTTTATAAACATAATATAATTTTTTTTTAAAACGAAAGAAAATGTGATGCCAAAAAATATTGACATAATGGTAGTACGATCGACGAGATACACTACAGTTATTGGTATCATTTCAGTATATGTTAGGTGTAGGTCCACCAATGGCGTTTGTTTACATTTTTACTCCTGTGAGCTACGGTGTATAGTGAAACATGTTTAGCTATTCCTCGTCCTGCAGGGATGATACTTGTAAGAAACTTACTGTATTTGTCGCCATGTAGGTGAGGATTAGTGATCTAGAAGTGGCTTAAACAGTGCCGATGGCAGATGCACTTTAGCCGCTAGCTAGCTAGCAATGTCTTAAAGCACCTCTTCCTGGGGGCGATCAGTGTTATAACTGCACCTTTATCTTTGGTTTTCAAGCAAAAATGCGTCCGTTGTCCCTTTTCTGTTTACACAGTGTTTGCTTGTAAGTAATCAATGTGTGTGTGTGTGTGTGTGTGTGTGTGTGTGTGTGTGTGTGTGTGTGTGTGTGTGTGTGTGTGTGTGTGCGTGCGTGCGTGCGTGCGTGCGTGCGTGCGTGCGTGCGTGCGTGCGTGCGTGCGTGCGTGCGTGCGTGCGTGCGTGTGCACTGCGGAATATGAGGGGCCGTTAGGGACATTATTTAGAATTACCTCTTACATACCCTACTGAAATGCTCTCACATAAACAACTAAAATGTGTTTCTCTCATGCACACTACTGAAACACTCTCACACACACTACTGAAACAATCTTGTACACACAACTGAAACACTCTTGTACACACAACTGAAACACTCTTGTACACACTACTGAAACACTCTTATACACTTTACTGAAATACTCTTATACACACTACTGAAAGGCTCTCACATAAACAACTGAAATGTTTTTCTCTCCCACATACTACTGAAACACTATTATACACACTACTGAAATGCTCTCACATAAGTGAAATCTTTTTCTCACACACACACACTACTGAAACACTCTCATTAACACTACATAACTGTTTTTCTCTCACGCACACACAAACCTGGGATTATTTTTCACCAGTATGTGTAAAAGAATTTCACTTGTATTTGTGAGAATCTTTCACTCGTGTGTATGAGAGTGTTTCAGTAGTGTGTGTGTGTGTGTGTGTGTGTGTGTGTGTGTGTGTGTGTGTGTGTGTGTGTGTGTGTGTGTGTGTGTGTGTGTGTGTGTGTGTGTGTGTGTGTGTGTGAAAAAAGATTTCAGTTGTTTGTGAGAGCATTTCAGTAGTGTGTATAAGAGTGTTTCAGTAGTGTGTAAGAGAGGGTTTCAATAGTATGTATAAGATTGTTTCAGTAGTGTGTGTGTGAAAGAAAAACATTTCAGTTGTTTATGTGAGAGCATTTAAGTAGTGTGTATGAGAGTGTTTCAGTAGTGTGTATGAGAGTGTGTCAGTAGTGTGTGTGAGAGAAAAATATTTCAGTTGTTTATGTGAGAGCATTTCAGTAATGTGTATAAGAGTTTTTCAGTAGTGTGTATGAGAGCATTTCAGTAGTGTATGTAAGAGGTAATTCTGAATAATGTCCCTATCGGCCCCTCATACTATTACGTCTTGTAAATGTATTTTCTAATGTTTTATTATTGTTATAATTACAAAATATGTAAGTTACATGTACATACCTGAATATTGTTTGATGTTTTGTCAATGTGGAACCATTATCTCGTTGTCCCTCCTACTGCAATAATTACTGTGACACATGTCTTTTTATATGCGTTGGACAAGCCCTCCAACTTTCCTTTTTGTCTACGATAACGGGAGAGGTAGGCGTCCATGCGACGACGGAAAATATTTTGTCTTGTTAAGAACCTCAATTCATTTTTTGTTCATTATTGTATTTGTGTAGGGGCTCGACGATGGCAGAAAGTTTTTGATGACAATTGTATTCTGTATTATCAGGTATGTTTTTATTTTACCGTGTATGTAACTACACCCACCCTTTTTGTCTACGATAACGGGAGAGGGCCTCGACGATGGCAGAAAGTTTTTGATGACAATTTTATTCTGTATTATCAGTAAAGTGCAGCTGAGAAACCCGTGGTGTCGGTCGTGTTCCATAAAGCCACACAACGCAGAGGAAAAGACCACCGGTTACATGTGTTAATTGATTGTTGCTGTTGTTTTTACTTTACTTAGCAGTAATGAGGAAGTTGTACTACAGCACGTGTCGAATTAATCAGACCAATTTTTCAAAGAATGTATGCCGATGTCTACTGAAGCAGGCACTTAATAGTAATAAGATGGTCCTTATGATTGGGTTGTTTACATAAGTGGGGGCAACTTAGGTGACTTCCCCTGTAGTGTTGGTTTGCAGGATTGCACAAAGCCAACTGCTTTCATTTTTACCCTTTCTGTGAAAATTCCAGGCTCTTGTCATCATTTGTCTTCATTTCTGAATGACTTCATGAATCTTAAGGACAAAATTCAAGCGTTTGGAGATGCTTTGGTGCTGATGCTGCAAATTAGCGGCAGTGCTCGGGCCCTGCAGGAGAAGGGTAGCTTTGGAATGTGTTGCTTTTCCAAGTGCACTCATTTAAAAGTTCCTTTGGGAGCGTGAGTAGTTGGGGAATGACATGTAAGCAAATAAAGTCTGTATTCACATGCGGCATGGCTTGGTACAATAACACAACACAATATAAAAATACATTTCCAAAGGGGCCAGTTTGGGCATGCTGTGCATTCTTTGCGCACACGTAACCCTCAGCATCCACATCCTAGCAGTCAGACTGCCTGGCGAGGTTCTGACTCGGCCGAGAGCGTGAGAGTCAAGACTTCCACGCTGGGCCAAATTCCTCTCAGAAGCTTTAGCCTGCATGCCGTGCCTTATCCCCAAGAAAGCCATCAAATCCAGAGATGGCGCTGGAATCTTCAGTTGTGAGCGGCTAAATTGCTCTCCTTAGTAAATTAAGTCCAGCAGTGCAGAAAGGAAGAGCAGAGCCGTGTTTGGACTTCTGCGAAGTGTTGCATGTGTATTTGATGTACTTCTTGCTTTTCTCCCAGTGACATGTCACAAATGTAGACTTTCTCCTGGTGTCGCTAAGCATCGCGTGTCTTTCCACTGCCGCTCCGAGAGGTTAATCCGACTAAGTCAGTAGCCCAATCTAATGAGTTGGCCCGCTCCCCTCTGCGTCACTGCACCTTTAAGCTCCACACTCGGATACTATTGCACTCATGTCATTAGTAGAAGATTTATTTTTGGGTAACTTTAAAGCAGGGGCGTCCAACTCATTTTAACCGTGGGCCACATTGCCTATACAGGGGGTAGGCAACCCGTGGTTTAGTGCCGCCCTAGTGGCTCCCTCGGGCATTTTTAAAAAAGGATTAAAAATGGAAAAAGACGGGGGAAAACTTTTTTTTGGTTTTACTATGTTTTTTGATGGAGGACAAACATGAAACAAACCTTCCCAGATGTTGGAAATCCCACTGTTTTAATATGTTTGTGTGTATGCTTCACTAATGAAAGTATTTGGTGAACATCGTTTTAACCAGGGGTCTCAAACATGCGGCCCGCGGGCCAATTGCGGCCCGCGAGATGTTATTATGCGGCCCACACTTTGATATGGCAATTGAATGTTGGTGCGGCCCGCGAGTCATACTTGCCAACGTCCCGAATTTTCACGGGAGACCCCTGAATTTCGGAGCATCAATTCTCTCGAAGCCCCTGTAGATTTTTATCAGATCAACAATATTCAGGGATTGTCATAATGGCACTGACTTTAGCGCCCCCTACATCCTGAACTGACAGTGTGCAAGCCCAGTTGTATGTTGTATCTGGCCATGTAAGACGCATGTGTGTTATTGCAAGATATATTTGATCAACAGCTACACACGTCACACTAAAGGTGGCTGTAAAAAAAACTTTGAAATGAAATATTTATTTCAAACCTGCACAGTACAACTAAACACAGGTTTGTTTTTTGTTTTTTACATTTTGGCAGGTATATTTATGCAAAGCTTGAAAGGGGGTTGGATGAAGCAGATGCTTATGATATCCCAACCCCTCTCACTCATTCCACATTTAACATAATCAATATAATACAAGAACAATACTCTATAAACAAAAACAAGAAAATCTACTGTACACTCACAATACTATGAGACAAGACAAGACGAGACAAAACACACACACACACACACACACACACACACACACACACACAAGGGCCCAAACCCTTTCTGACCATACACCTCTCTCCCATCGCTCTGTGCTGAGGGCATCACTCTCTTTCTTCCTTGTACTTCTTCAGTACTTCTTTTTTAAACAGTCATTTAAATTGAATCATGTTTGAACACATTTTTAAGTTGTTCCCTAAGTTTTTCCACAGAGTGACTCCACGCACTGAAATGC
This sequence comes from Nerophis ophidion, assembly GCF_033978795.1. NCBI lineage: Eukaryota > Metazoa > Chordata > Actinopteri > Syngnathiformes > Syngnathidae > Nerophis > Nerophis ophidion. The sequence continues at coordinate 22,884,098 of NC_084620.1, forward strand.
ACATTCATTTTAAAGTTGTTCTAAATTTAGGCAAATATAATTTGTTGTTTCCTCTTAAACTGTAATTATGGTGATCATCTCAATCATGGAATAGGTTCTGTATATTGGATGGTAGAGTTTTGGGATGCCCTAAACATAATTTCAGCAGTTTTAAAGTTGATCACATCGTTCAATTTAAGTTGCTTTAAGTCCATAAATAGTGGATTTGAATGATGTCTGTAGTGAACATTGGACACAATCCTGATGGCCTCTTTCTGCAGAGTGACTAAAGGCTGTAGATGTGATTTATAACAATTTCCCCAGACTTAGACACAATAGTTTAAATATGACATAATAAATGAATGATACAACAACAGCACAGCATTGGTGTTCAATAAATGACATCATCTCCTCATCATTCCAACACATTTAGCAACCTTTGTCCTAAGGTAACTTATATGAGGGTTCCATGAGATATTTTCATCTATTACTACTCCTAAGAAAGAATTTTGTTGAACATATTCTATTGGTGTATCATCAATAACAATCCTGATCGGTATATTACTTTTGCAATTGTAAAAGAGCATGATTTGGTCTTCTTTAAATTCAGAGACAATTTGTTCGTATTAAACCAAGTTTTTAACTTTATCATCTCCTCAGTTACAGAAGTCAGAAGTTGCTTCACGTTATCACCTGCACATGTAATGTGCAGGTGATCGTCAGCAAAGAGGATGAATTCCAGCAGTGTTGATACTTGACATATTTCGTTGATATATGTTATAAACAGTGTGGGTCCCAGTATCGAGCCCTGGGGGGCTCCACAGATTATGTTCATGAGTGTAGATTGATGTTGGTCCATCTGAAAAATCTGCTGTCTCTCATTTAAGTAGCTCTCCAGCCATTTCCCTGCCAATCCCCTTATGCCATAGTTTTCCAGTTTCTTTACCAAAATCTGGTGGTCAATGGTATCGAAAGCCTTTTGCAGGTCAATAAAAATTCCTATAACAAATTTGTTCTTCTCCATACCATTAGTAATATTCTTTATTAAATCAATTAGAGCTAATGAAGTTGACCTATTTTGTCGGAACTCATATTGACAATCGGATAATAATTTGTGCTTTTCAATGAAGCCACGAAGTCTATTATTGAATAATGTTTCCAATATGTTTGATAACTGTGGCAGAAGGGAGACAGGCCGGTAATTTGTGAGGTGGTGTTTGTCACCAAATTTGAAGATGGGGATGACTTTTGAGAGTTTCATTTGTGAAGGAAATTGCTCAAGTCAAAAAGATGAATTGCAAACGTGGGTGAATGGTTTGATGATTTCTTCCGCTACTTTCCGGACCGTCCTTTTTTAACACTGTTACAAATATGTGCCAGACTGTGAACCCACACCAAACAAGAATGACAAACACATTTCGGGAGAACATCCGCATCGTAACACAATATAAACACAACAGAACAATTACCCAGAATTGCATGCAGCTCAAACTCTTCCGGGCTACAATTTCCCCTCCCCGCTACCAGCAACCCCCCACCCTGCACCCTCCCTACTTGCGTCAGTTGAGGTGTTGTATATTGTAGCCCGGGAGAGTTTGGGCTGCAAGGTGTTCTGGGTATTTGTTCTCTTGTGTTTAAGTTGTGTTAGGGTGCAAAAATTCTCCCATAAAGGGTTTGTCATTCTTGTTTGTTGTCAGTTCACAGTGTGGTGCATATTTGTAACAGTGTTAAAGTTGTTTGTACGGCCACCCTTATTGTGACCTGTATGGCTGTTGACTAAGTACGTCTTGCAGCCACGTACATTGTTCTGCACAAGTCGGCACGTTGGTTGTGCGATATAAAAGCGTGTGAGTTGACATGTAGCCGAGAAGTGGTCCTCTTTTAGAGGGTGCGCGAACCCCTGAAGGTACTTAAAGTAAGCCAAGGGACAAGTGAGATTTATTAAAAACATTATAAAGAATAGCAGCAATTCATAAATCCTTCAAAAATATGTTTATTGAATAATACTTCAATGAAATATGAATGTAAGTTCATAAACTGTGAAAAAAATAATACAACAATCCAACATTCAGTGTTGACAGCTAAACTTTTTATGGACATGTACCATAAATATTGATGTTAAAGATTTTTTTTTTTATGAAGAAATGTTTATAATTAACTTCATGAATCCAGGTGGATCTTTATTACAATCCCCAAAGAGGGCACTTTAAGTTGGTAATTACTTGTATGTGTGGAAATCTTTATTTATAAATTGAATCACTTGTTTATTTTTCAACAAGTTTTTTAGTTTTTTTTTGTTTTTTGTTTTTTTTTTACAAATAGTTCAAGAAAGACCACTACAAATGAGCAATATTTTGCACTGTTATACAATTTAATAAATCAGAAACTGATGACATAGTGCTGTATTTTACTTCTTTATCTCTTTTTTTCAACCAAACATGCTTTGCTCTGATTAGGGGGTACTTGAATTAAAAGAATGTTCACAGTTGACAGTGAAAAAAGGTTGAGAACCACTGTTTTAGAGGACGTTAAAGGCAGTGCAGTCATGGCAGCCCTTAATAATGTCGGCCGGGTGAAAATTGGGACAAATTCGGGAGAATGGTTGCACCGGTAGATTGTTGGGAGGTGCACTGAAATTCAGGAGTCTCCCGGAAAAATCGCGAGGATTGGCAAGAATTTTGCTATGGCGGGAAAGCCATTCATAGAAGGTGAATTCATTAAAAAGTGCATGTTAGATTTTTTAAGAAATCTTTCCTTGCGGCCCAGCCTCACCCACTTTCTGCCGTCAGTGGCCCCCAGGTAAATTGAGTTTGAGACCCCTGGTTTTAACCTAATAATTTTGGCGGTTCTTGAACCCACCATAGTGTGGACTGTGACGCAACAGTTTGTTTACATGTAAAATCTTCCACTCCTTCTTTGTCTCATTTTGTCCAGCAAAAGTTTTATGCTGTGCAGGAATGCTCAATGGTGTGCTTTGTTGATGTTATTGACCTGTTGGAGTGCTAATCAGCCATATTGGGTCAGTGCAAGCTAATCAATACTATTGTGCTTTTTAGGCTAGCTGTATGTACATATTGCATCATTATGCCTCATTTGTAGGTATATTTGAGCTCATTTAATATCATTTACTTCTATCTATGTATATGATTTAGTTTTGCATGTCTCATGACACATTATCTGTATGTAATATTGGCTGCATTTCAGATCGTTGTTTGTGTGCCATGGTGTTCCAGATCACAGCAAACATTACCTAGCTTGCCAAAAATTGTAATAAATCCACTAGAAGAAGACTGCCTGTCGTTTCTTTTAACTTGGAGACACACATCTATACCTTTGGTCACTAAAAGCCAGTAATTTGTAGGAGTTATCTCATCCTCTGAGTAGCCTTTTATTTACTAATGTTTCTGATGTTGTAAAAATGTGTAGAATACATTTCAACATTTCTGTCAACTAAGATTTGCTTCAGCCTGTTATTTTAACGTCAAATAGTCATTTTGACAGTAGACTTTTATAGCTAATACAGATACTTGCATCAAGTGTTGCCTTGATTATTACACTAGTATACGGCTTTTCATTTTTTGCGGGTCTAGACAGATTTTATTTTATTTATTTTTTTTAATCTGATATGGCACTTACATTGTTTTGGGTTACCAACCCCTGGCCTATACCAAAGCCCTTGGAGGGTCGCTTAATATTATTGCACAATTTCCCTCTTGTGTGATTATTATCATTGTTTACAAACAAACTGATGGAAAACTTGCATGGAAATCGATAGTCAAAATGAAAACTAATTTTCTGCTCGTGTAGAATTCTCATTAGAGAAAAGGGTTTTAATGAAAATAACAAGGAATAGCTTGTTGTCTCAAATAATATTGAGTTAAGAGCTGCATTTGCATGCATTGATGAATTATTTCTGTCAAGATGTAAATGGATTTATCATTTAAAGATACATTTTCTTAATGGTGCCACATAGAAAGATGTGATGTGCCAGATGTGACGTCCGTGTCAGGACTGTGACATGGCTTTATTTCGCTTCTTCTACGCAAAGGATGATTCGAACGGGCGAGACGTGAATGTAAGCACATGGTTTTTATTTATAAACTATAATACAAAAAGGCAAAACAAAAAGCACGCTCGATGGCGGATAATAATCTATGCTAAAACTTAGAACAAAAACAGCACAATGGCAATACTATATACAAAACTAACAGAAGATACTATAAAAGCCACATGGCAAACCAAAAACTAGCACTGAGGCATATAAACAAAGAAGTCTTACGTGGCGTGGTCAAACAAACAGCGTGGCAAAGCATGAGGGTCCGGCGAGGAAAGATAGGTGCGTGGTCATGAGTATTCAACACAGTCCAGTAGGTAAAGAAGCCAGGCCGAGGAAAGGAAAAGAAATGACTTAAATACTGCTGTGGTAATTAGAACCAGGTGTGAGAGGCTGAGGATCGGGGCGTGACTAACGGGACCAGGTGGAAACTAATGGGTTGGCATGGAAACAAACAAAACCAGGAAGTGCAAAATGTGAAGCAAGAGTCCAAAAACAAAATAGAACATGACCAAACATAAACCTGATTTACAGACATGACACTCCGAGCCTTAAGTTTGACACATATTGCTTTAAAAATGTTGATTCTTTCTTCACCAACACAAAACGTTCTCGTCCGCAATGTTGTCTATTTGCATGGCAGCGTTCCAATAAAAATTGCACGTATACATTCTGTAAAAGTCACACCACTGGCGAGTTGCATGGATTAACCTCTAATAGCAGGCACATGACGCGTCCTTATGTCAGCAATGTGTTACCCCTCCTTCAGATTCAAAATAGTTTTTTGTATTGCAAACATGCCTTAAGAAATTGCATTGAACTAGTTTGTTCATCACGTGGTTACAGTTACAAAATAGACATGTAGAAAAAGCAGTAGGAAGAAGCAGAGCTTGTTTACTCCTATAATTCTACCCATGTTTTAGCAAATACTGATCATCCGTCCACTTCCTATATTTAACAAACACTAATCTACTCTTTTTAATATTATTTAAAAAAGGATGACAAGTAGTCAAGTTATTAGTGTTTGTAGCTACAAGCTTGTTTAAAATGTAAAAAACTGGATAAATAAATGGTAAATGGGTTGTACTTGTACAGCGCTTTTCTACCTTCAAGGTACTCAAAGCGCTTTGACACTACTTCCACATTCACCCATTCACACACACATTCACACACTGATGGAGGGAGCTGCCATGCAAGGCGCTACAGCACCCATCAGGAGCAAGGGTGAAGTGTCTTGCTCAGGACAAAACGGACGTGAGGAGGTTGGTACTGGGTGGGGATTGAACCAGGGACCCTCAGGTTGCGCACGGCCACTCTCCCAACTGCGCCACGCCGTCCAAAATTGATCAATTGTAAATATATAAGATACAAGAAAAAAATACCTAGATAAAGAAATAAGTGCAGAATATGTGATTAATAAAACCTTATGGGGGAGGCAATTGATTTACTGCTGCAATATTTGGACACAAATGCAATTTTGTCGTCAGAATTACATACAGGACTATTTTTAAAGTAAATGTTTTACTTTAATGTACGTCAGTTTTTTATTCAAAACTTGGTAGCAGTTTTGTCTAAAGTCCTATCAGGTGGTATTTTGGAGTAACATTTACCAGCTGGATCGGTACGCAGCCGAGTGTGAAGCGACCGGAATGAGAATCAGCACCTCCAAGTCCGAGTCCATGGTTTTCGCCCGGAAAAGGGTGGAATGCCATCTCTGGGTTGGGGAGGAGACCCTGCCCCAAGAGGAGGAGTTCAAGTACCTAGGAGTCTTGTTCACAAGTGAGGGAAAAATGGATCGTGAGACCGACAGGCGGATCGGTGCGGCGTCTTCAGTAATGCAGACGTTGTACCGATCAGTTGTGGGGAAGAAGGAGCTGAGCCGGAAGGCAAAGCTCTCAATTCACCGGTAGATCTACGTTCCCATCCTCAGCTCATGACCGAAAGGATAAGATCACGGGTACAAGCGGCCAAAATGAGTTTCCCTCGCCGTGTGGCGGGGCTCTCCCTTAGAGATAGGGTGAGAAGCTCTGTCATATGGGGGGAACTCCAAGTAAAGCTGCTGCTCCTCCACATCGAGAGGAGCCAGATGAGGTGAGTTCGGGCATCTGGTCAGGATGCCACCCGAACACCTCCCTAGGGAGGTGTTTAGGGCTTGTCCAACCGGTAGGAGACCACGGGGAAGACCAAGGACACGTTGGGAAGACTATGTCTTCCGGCTGGCCTGCGAACACCTCGGGATCGCCCGGGAAGAGCTAGACAAAGTGGCTGGGGAGAGGGAAGTCTGGGTTTCCCTGCTTAGGCTGCTGCCCCCGTGACCCGACCTCGGATAAGCGGAAGAAGATGGATGGATGGATGGATTACCAGCAAACATACCAGTCAGTCTTCTCACTTATCTTTGCACGATCTGATCACTGACCGTATAACAACTCACGCAGCCTTTCAGATAACTATCCACCGTAAGGTAGAGGAGCATATACAGTCAAGATACATTGCGTGATTAATCTGCGTATATACATGATTAATGTGATCATCTTCTTTGATCACCGTCATTTACGGTCAATAAACCGTGACTTTTTACAATGCTTTGAACCATGGACTTTATAAGATGTTGCAGCTAATTTATGTGTTTTCCTAGTTGGACGAAGCAGTCCTACTAACATGTTTATTATTAATATATAATATAAATTTAAAATTAATTATATTTAATCGTAAATAATCCACAACTCTTCTGTGATTAATCTAGTTAAAGATGTTAATCGTATTTTAGCCCTCGTAGAAAGTAGTAGATGTTGGGTTTTGCTACTCTTCGGCCTTTGAGTGCTCTCCTAATTATCAAGGCCAAAGCTGTTTGCTGACTCAACAGTTTTAGTGCTGGAAAAGTGCCGATTGTTGACTAAAAAGGATGAGGAGCTAAAACAAAGACAATTGTCCCTATGACCTCGGTGGAATCTATAAGACAACATCAGGTCACATCATCCCTGCAAACACACACATTGCATGGCCTTGCAGATGACTGCATATGTCAACACTCTTTCAGCACAAGCCACAATAATTAACATACAATTAAAAGAACACCTCAAGAGCCTGTACCTCCAAAGATATGATTGACAACCCAATGTTCTTTTAAATGAAAGTCTTGCACCATTCACTGATGTGTTTCACTCGCTGCGCTTGCTGTGAAATGATGAAACATGGGAGTAAAGTCGGCGAGTGTCACCGCCCCTGGGCTGCATGGGCTGAATCTTTTTGAAAAATAATATTCAAATGAAATTTTTTTCCAACAAAATGTGTAAAATGTTCTCGTAAATGTGTACCTAATGTAGTGTCCATATGTATATATGTATATCAGGGGTGTGGGGAAAAAAATCGATTCGAATACGAATCGTGATTCTCACGTTGTGCGATTCAGAATCGATTCTCTTTTTTTTTTTTAAATCTATTTTTTATTTTTTTTATTTTATTGTTTTTTTTTGTGTTGTTTTTTTATTAATCCAACAAACCAATAAACAGCAACCATAACAATGCAATCCAATTCCAAAACCAAACCTGACCCAACAACTCTCAGAACTGCAATAAACAGAGCACTTAAGGAGACAAACACGACACAGAACAAACCAAAAGTAGTCCATCCATCCATTTCTACCGCTTATTCTCTTTTTGGGGTCGCGGGGGGCGCTGGCGCCTATCTCAGCTACAATCGGGCGGAAGGCGACAAGTCGCCACCTCATCACAGGGCCAACACAGATAGACAGACAACATTCACACTCACATTCACACACTAGGGCCAATTTAGTGTTACCAATCAACCTATCCCCAGGTGCATGTTTTTGAAAGTGGGAGGAAGCCGGAGTACCCGGAGGGAACACACGCATTCACGGGGAGAACATGCAAACTCCACACAGAAAGATCCCGAGCCCGGGATTGAACCCGAGATTACTCAGGACCTTAGTATTGTGAGGCAGACGCACTAACCCCTCTCCCACCGTGAAACCCCAAACCAAAAGTAGTGAAACAAAAATGAATATTATCAACAGTATCAATATTAGTTTTAATTTCAGCATAACAGTGATTACAAATCCCTCATTGACATTATCAGTAGACATTTATAAAAATAAAAATAAAAGAACAATAGTGTCACGGTGGCTTACAGTTGCATCGCATCTCATAAGCTTGACAACACACTGTGTCCAATGTTTTCACAAAGATCAAATAAGTCATATTTTTGGTTTGTTTAATAGTTCTAACAAATTTACATTATTGCAATCAGTTGATAAAACATTGTCCTTTACAATTATAAAAGCTTTTTTTTTTTAAATCTACTACTCTGCTAGCATGTCAGCAGACTGGGGTTGATCCTGCTGAAATCCTATGTATTGAATAAATACAGAATCGTATTGAATCGGAAAAATATCGTTTTTGAATCGAGAATCGAGTTGAATTGAAAAAATCGATTTATAATCGAATCGGGACCCTAAGAATCGATATTGACTCGAAACGTGGGACACCCAAATATTCGCAGCCCTAATATATATATATATATATATATATATATATATATATATATATATATATATATATATATATGGTCCGATGAGGTCAATCCCAAAGTTTCACAATTCAGGGTAGTTTTTACAAATCAGGCTGACGTATGGAGGAGTGGTTTACTATATTTCTATACTGATATCATGTAAATAAACGGGCAATGTTAGGTCATAGTTTTTTAACTAAAAAGTAAGTAATTGAAATACAAAGCAGTCATTTACAAAAGGATATTATTTAAAAAAATAAATTCATTATTAAAAGGCTGACTTGTTCTTAAAAACTCTGGCTTTTGTCCAACAGTCAAAAAGTCGTCCTCTCGATAAATGGTGAATTCAGGAGAGTCAGGCGATTCATTTTGGTCCATTTCAGTTGTAAATAACAATATATAAATAATAAATGTCAGGGTTTTTCTTATGTCAACAACACAAACACATCGACTTTAACACTAGCATGTTAGCATCAGCCTTCTATTCACTCAGGTTGAAGCTAATAATGACACAAAGAGTGTCACTGACTACTTTTACAACATGTAATAAAATAAATAGTTAATATTTCATGTTATTTACCTTCCTTCCACTTGTGTGCTGCCTTCTTTTTGTTCTACATTTATCCAATGAAGTCAGAGTAGTAAGTATCTGCGAGTCCGCCTTCATACTCGTCTGTAAATACGTTTATAAGAGTTTGTCCACTTCTCATAAGTTTGCGTATTGAAATGAAGTTTCAACAACAAACTGCAAATAGTAAAAACTCTTAAATAGTTTTAGTGATCAGCGTTCTTCAGCACAAAGATGCCCCACAAAATATCTTGCTTTTCAAAAGCTCCTTTTGTTCTTCTTTCTCTCTGTTGTCAAGTTTATTGTAATTGAAATACACAATACGCAAATACGGTATTAGCTTTCACTGTTATGCTGATGACACCCAACTTTACATGCCCCTAAAGCTGACCAACACGCCGGACTGTAGTCAGTTGGAAGCGTGTCTTAATGAAATTAAACAATGGATGTCCGCTAACTTTTTGCAACTTAATGCCAAAAAAACGGAAATGCTGATTATCGGTCCTGCTAGACACCGACCTCTATTTAATAATACAACTTTAACATTTGACAACCAAATAATAAAACAAGGTGACTCTGTAAAAAATCTGGGTATTATCTTCGACCCAACTCTCTCCTTTGAGTCACACATTAAAAGCGTTACTAAAACAGCCTTCTTTCATCTCCGTAATATCGCTAAAATTCGCTCCATTTTGTCCACTAAAGACGCCGAGACAATGCGTCCCAGCTACAACGGGGTTATAGTAACACAGATACGATTGTATATACGGCGGATACTGCAAATATCCAAAATAGTTTCTCTCGTTTTGATGAAATAACATTAGAAGGATTGTTACAACGTGTTAATGGAATAAAACAAACAACATGTTTACTTGACCCACTTCCTGGGAAACTTATCAAGGAGCTTTTTGTATTATTAGGTCCATCAGTGCTAAATATTATAAACTTATCACTTTCCTCGGGCACTGTTCCCGTTGCATTCAAAAAAGCGGTTATTCATCCTCTCCTTAAAAGACCTAACCTCGATCCAGACCTCATGGTAAACTACCGACCGGTGTCTCACCTTCCCTTTATTTCGAAAATCCTCGAAAAAATTGTTGCAGAGCAGCTAAATGAGCACTTAGCGTTTAACAATCTATGTGAAACCTTTCAATCCGGTTTCAGGGCAAATCACTCGACTGAGACAGCCCTCGCAAAACTGACTAATGATCTATTGCTAACGATGGACTCTGATGCGTCATCTATGTTGCTGCTCCTCGATCTTAGCGCTGCTTTCGATACCGTCGATCATAATATTTTATTAGAGCGTATCAAAATACGAATTGGTATTTCAGACTCAGCCCTGTCATGGTTTAACTCTTATCTTACTGATAGGATGCAGTGCGTCTCCTATAACAGTGTGACCTCGGACTATGTTAAGGTAACGTGTGGAGTTCCCCAGGGTTCGGTCCTTGGCCCTGTACTCTTCAGCATCTACATGCTGCCGCTAGGTGACATCATACGCAAATACGGTATTAGCTTTCACTGTTATGCTGATGACACCCAACTTTACATGCCCCTAAAGCTGACCAACACGCCGGACTGTAGTCAGTTGGAAGCGTGTCTTAATGAAATTAAACAATGGATGTCCGCTAACTTTTTGCAACTTAATGCCAAAAAAACGGAAATGCTGATTATCGGTCCTGCTAGACACCGACCTCTATTTAATAATACAACTTTAACATTTGACAACCAAATAATAAAAAAGGTGACTCTGTAAAAAATCTGGGTATTATCTTCGACCCAACTCTCTCCTTTGAGTCACACATTAAAAGCGTTACTAAAACGGCCTTCTTTCATCTCCGTAATATCGCTAAAATTCGCTCCATTTTGTCCACTAAAGACGCCGAGATCATTATCCATGCGTTTGTTACGTCTCGTCTCGATTACTGTAACGTATTATTTTCGGGTCTCCCAATGTCTAGCATTAAAAGATTACAGTTGGTACAAAATGCGGCTGCTAGACTTTTGACAAGAACAAGAAAGTTTGATCATATTACGCCTGTACTGGCTCACCTGCACTGGCTTCCTGTGCACTTAAGATGTGACTTTAAGGTTTTACTACTTACGTATAAAATACTACACGGTCTAGCTCCAGCCTATCTTGCCGATTGTATTGTACCTTATGTCCCGGCAAGAAATCTGCGTTCAAAAGACTCCGGCTTATTAGTGATTCCTAGAGCTCAAAAAAAGTCTGCGGGCTATAGAGCGTTTTCCGTTCGGGCTCCAGTACTCTGGAATGCCCTCCCGGTAACAGTTCGAGATGCTACCTCAGTAGAAGCATTTAAGTCTCATCTTAAAACTCATTTGTATACTCTAGCCTTTAAATAGACCTCCTTTTTAGACCAGTTGATCTGCCGCTTCTTTTCTTTCTCCTATGTCCCCCCCTCCCTTGTGGAGGGGGTCCGGTCCGATGACCATGGATGAAGTACTGACTGTCCAGAGTCGAGACCCAGGATGGACCGCTCGTCGGGACCCAGGATGGACCGCTCGCCTGTATCGGTTGGGGACATCTCTACGCTGCTGATCCACTTGAGATGGTTTCCTGTGGACGGGACTCTCACTGCTGTCTTGGAGCCACTATGGATTGAACTTTCACAGTATCATGTTAGACCCGCTCGACATCCATTGCTTTCGGTCCCCTAGAGGGGGGGGGTTGCCCACATCTGAGGTCCTCTCCAAGGTTTCTCATAGTCAGCATTGTCGCTGGCGTCCCACTGAATGTGAATTTTCCCTGCCCACTGGGTGTGAGTTTTCCTTGCCCTTTTGTGGGTTCTTCCGAGGATGTTGTAGTCGTAATGATTTGTGCAGTCCTTTGAGACATTTGTGATTTGGGGCTATATAAATAAACATTGATTGATTGATTGATTGATTGAGATCATTATCCATGCGTTTGTTACGTCTCGTCTCGATTACTGTAACGTATTATTTTCGGGTCTCCCCATGTCTAGCATTAAAAGATTACAGTTGGTACAAAATGCAGCTGCTAGACTTTTGACAAGAACAAGAAAATTTGATCATATTACGCCTGTACTGGCTCACCTGCACTGGCTTCCTGTGCACTTAAGATGTGACTTTAAGGTTTTACTACTTACGTATAAAATACTACACGGTCTAGCTCCAGCCTATCTTGCCGATTGTATTGTACCGTATGTCCCGGCAAGAAATCTGCGTTCAAAAGACTCCGGCTTATTAGTGATTCCTAGAGCTCAAAAAAAGTCTGCGGGCTATAGAGCGTTTTCCGTTCGGGCTCCAGTACTCTGGAATGCCCTCCCGGTAACAGTTCGAGATGCTACCTCAGTAGAAGCATTTAAGTCTCATCTTAAAACTCATCTGTATACTCTAGCCTTTAAATAGACCTCCTTTTTAGACCAGTTGATCTGCCGCTTCTTTTCTTTCTCCTATGTCCCCCCCTCCCTTGTGGAGGGGGTCCGGTCCGATGACCATGGATGAAGTACTGACTGTCCAGAGTCGAGACCCAGGATGGACCGCTCGTCGGGACCCAGGATGGACCGCTCGCCTGTATCGGTTGGGGACATCTCTACGCTGCTGATCCGCTTGAGATGGTTTCCTGTGGACGGGACTCTCACTGCTGTCTTGGAGCCACTATGGATTGAACTTTCACAGTATCATGTTAGACCCGCTCGACATCCATTGCTTTCGGTCCCCTAGAGGGGGGGGGGGGGGGGGGGGGGTTGCCCACATCTGAGGTCCTCTCCAAGGTTTCTCATAGTCAGCATTGTCACTGGCGTCCCACTGAATGTGAATTCTCCCTGCCCACTGGGTGTGAGTTTTCCTTGCCCTTTTGTGGGTTCTTCCGAGGATGTTGTAGTCGTAACGATTTGTGCAGTCCTTTGAGACATTTGTGATTTGGGGCTATATAAATAAACATTGATTGATTGATTGATGACAATAAATAAGAAATAAACAAGTCGCTGTGTATATTCCAATGGTGGACGTGTGTTTGATAAATACGTTTTAGGAACGCCCCCAACTGTGTTCAACCAATCAGTGTTGGACAGCACAGTCTGACACTGAAACGGTTCCTGGTCGTTTGGTAAAATCCCACCTAGCCAGGAGGAACTCGGAAAGGTTCCTAAAGAACTAAATTTACCCAGGTAGTTTTTGGCGGAAACACAAAGGGAAGTTCCTAAAAAAAAAAAATGTTGCTGTTGTAAAGGCCCTTTTGTAATAATAGGGAACCTTTCAATGAGATCCATTCTGTTCCATTCTTCTACTGCAATCATTCATGACCAAACCGATATTCAAAAAAAGTAAAAAATCTATTAAAAGCCTCCTTTTCCAAAATTTTCCCTCATTTTTTGTCAGGGAAGATGGCATGTTACTGCACTTACAATTATCCACTTTAGTCCTCTCCCAGTTCCTTATGAAGCTGTCTTCGTCGTCTGCTTCTTCCTAATTCTCCTCTTCCTCCCCATCTCCTCCTCCGCCTCCTCCTTTTGCCTACTTTACGTCTATAGAACAATATCTGTGAGTCATTCCATTGTTTGGAAAACAAAAGCCAAACTCTGCAGGTTAATGAGGCTGAGAGGTAGCTTTGTGTCGAGCTCTATCAGTATTCAACGGAGATTTCAGTCGCTCTCCCAATAATATCCTTTAGTCATTTTGGTCAGAGATTCCACTGCATGCCTATCTGTGAAGGACACACACACACACGCACACAGTTAATAAAAAATACAGTTTCACTCCCTTATTATCTATTATCATTAGCAATGGCCACTCTCTTTTTTTCCTCCTCCACATCTCCTCCACCCATCACTTTCGTTTCTGTTTTTAGACCCCTTTGCTCCCACCCCAATCCAACAACACACTGCCAATGAAGATAAACTAGCCAATAATGTATGAATCGCAAACAGACACCAGCGGCCCCTCATTAGGACCACCTTGCAGTAGTCGAGGCCAATGACAGTAAGACCAATGTAATAATAATGATGGCTCTTTGGTCCCTGGGAACAGAGAAAATAGTTCAAATTAATAGTTCAAATTTTTGTGTATTTAATTCTCCCTCTCTGTTCCCTTGTTTTGTCCTCTTAAACAGCCTTTTCAGTGCATCGTGTCGTGGGCATGTAGAGGAGCCTATTGTGTGCATGTGTGTGCGTGTGCGTGTGCGTGTGTGTGTGTGTGTGTGTGTGTGTGTGTGTGTGTGTGTGTGTGTGTGTGTGTGTGTGTGTGTGTGTGTGTGTGTGTGTGTGTGTGTGTGTTTAAAGGGGCCGTCTCTAAATTGTTTAGTTCAGGCTGGGGCGGTTGAGTATGTTGGGGATGAATGAACAGTAAGGGACATTTTTTCCCCAAAAAATGTTACTTCTCCTCACAATGACAACATTTCACTTACATTTATGTGAATTGATGTGATATTTTGCGTTAAACAGCGGGTTTCGTTTCATTGGCCAATTGTGGCTCCGCCCGCAGTTACATGAACATGGAAATCGTATGCTTTACTTTTTTGTTGTTGCCTTCAGTGATTATTGATTATGCATACTAGCGCTGTGTCAAATCAAAAGTAGCAATTGTGGTGAGATCCCCAACTTCTTAATAGACATGGTCTATTTTCCATTGATTTGCTACTCACCCGTTTCACCGTCACAAGCACTGGAATTTGCTCACACTTTGCGCGGCTCATTAATCGTGTTTTTCATGCTTATGAGAAGCCATAATAGAAATCAAAATTCCATTAATTGTCCAGCCCTACTAAGCCCCTCTATACGAACATGTTGCATACGTCGTCGTCATCGTCACGTCGTGTCATTGCTGGTTTAGGAGGAGAGGATCATGTTCGGCAGCGAGCAAAAGGAGTACTTATAAGCAGACTCAGTGTGTAGACAGAAAAGGGACACCGGACACATTTTGGCTGAAAAACTAACGATAAAGGTGAAGTTATAACACTGAAACGATCTCAGGAAGAGGTGCTTTAAGAATTGGCTAGCTAGCTATTGGCTAAAGATCATCCCCAGTCGGCAGTGTTTTAGCTACTTCTAAATCCCTAATCCTGGTCTCTATGGCAACAAATAAAGCACGTTTCTTACAAGTGTCATCCCTTCAGGACGAGGAATAGCTAAAAATGTTTCACTACACACCGTAGCTCACCGGCCTCAATGTAAACAAACGCCATTGGTGGATCCAAACCGAACATCCACTGTAATGATACCAAGTACAGCAGCGTATCTAGTCAATACTACTATTATTACGTCAATATTTTTTCAGTCCCTACATCTTTTCTTTTAAAAAAAATGTATATTATGTTTATAAACTCAGGAAATATGTCCCCAGACACATGAGGACTTTGCATATGACCAATGTATGATTCTGTAACTACTTGATATTGGATTGACACCCAAATTTGTGGTATCATCCAAGACTAATGTAAACTATCAAACAACAGAAGAATAAGGGATTATTACATTTTAACAGAAGTGTAGATAAAACATGTTAAAAGAGAAAGTAAGCAGATATTAACAGTAAATGAACAAGTAGATTAATAATTCATTCTTTTTTGGGACGGCGTGGAGAAGTGGGAGAGTGGCCGTGCGCAACCCGAGGGTCCCTGGTTCAATCCCCACCTAGTACCAACCTCGTCAAGTCCGTTGTGTCCTGAGCAAGACACTTCACCCTTGCTCCTGATGGGTGCTGGTTAGCGCCTTGCATGGTAGCTCCCTCCATCAGTGTGTGAATGTGTGTGTGAATGGGTAAATGTGGAAGTAGTGTCAAAGCGCTTTGAGTACCTTGAAGGTAGAAAAGCGCTACAAAAGTACAACCCATTTGTCATTATTTATCATTTTCTACCACTTGTCCTTAATAATTTTGACAAAATAATAGAATGATTAATGACACTATGTCACTGCATATGTCAGCAGACTAAATTAGGAGCCTTTGTTTGTTTACTTACTACTAAGACAAGTTGTCTGGCATGTTCATTATTGCAAAATGAAACATGTTTAATGTACCGTAAGATGTTTTTGTTCAAAGAATGCAAAAAATGCAAATTTTTGTGGTCCCCTTTTATTTAGAAAAGTACCGAAAAGTATCGAAATAATTTTTGTACCGGTACAAAAATATTGGAATCGGGACAACGCTAATTGAGATACGGAAAAGGGGTTTAAATAAATATCAAATGACTCCTTTTCAGACATGTCATATTTTAGTGTGACACCATCAAGTGTATTCCAAATAAACTGAACCATAACTGGAGTGAGACCTCCCCTTTTGGGAAATGTGATCTTTTAAGCCGACTGACCTTTAACCTCCACCTCAGCATGGCTTCAAGGCTGAATTAGCACCTCAGCCGCTAACGACCTGACGGATTTCCTTGTCTCCCTGAAGATCTCCAATATCAAACAGATGGGGACATTTTGAGAAGATATAAACATCAGTGCAGATATTTGTGCCCCCACATGCATCGTAGGTAGGAGCAAGGGTTAGCAATTGATGCTGACACGGCTTGACAAGAAGACGGTGAGCCGGCCAGCGGGGCCCGCAGGCGGGCTGCTCGGCGTCCCTCTAGAGTTCCTGTACTGGTCTGGAGGAAATTAAGTCCTGTCTGCTTTTTTGGCTTCAGGCCTCATTTACATGATTTTTTTTTTTCTGAGGAGGGCGCTGATGAGCTGACAGCAGCTTTTAAAAGGCGACAGTTTTGGGTCCAAAAAGCTTTTACCTGGGGTGATTACCACATGGACCTCAGCACCTGGCAGCCATTCATCATCCCCTAGCAGGACCATGGCCTTTGATACCCTCAATACTGCTCTCTCTGGGCATTTGCAAACGTGGCATACACACAATTTGAATGGATATCCCATTTGCTCCTTGACCCTGGAGAGCGCAACAAGAGTAATGTGGGCGACCTCGGTAGAACGGCACTGTACTGACAGATGGAAAGGTCGGAGGCAAGTTAGCCGTGACGAATTCAAACACTAATGCGGGCGACTTTTGGAGGACGGGGTAAGGTTTGAAGAAAAATATGGAGGACCAATGTACACAACACAAATGGTATCAAGGACAGATGTATGGACTAAAAATTAGACAGGTTCAGAGGTGCTGTAAAAGCTCTCAAGAGCTAACTGAATTCCTTTGCTTACTCTTCAGGGTGGATCCTACGCTGGATTCGACTTCGACTTCCTTTTTATTGTCATTCAAATTTGAACTTTACAGTACAGATAACAACAAAATGCTGTTGCACTAGCTCTTGGTATTGCAGGATAAAATATCAATAAGGTGCAGATATAAATATATAGATTACTGTACAGAGAAATATATTTCACTTTTGCAAATGCATCCACGCAAGGGCGTAGAATTGGGTAGGGACGCTAGGGACACGTCCCTACCAATATCCCGCTGCTACTGTGTAGTCACTATCAATACAAGCGCTGCCCGTAATGTTTAGTCAATGATTATGGCATAGAAAGGGTTAAATGTCGGTCTCTGCTAGAAGTCCCGCCTCTAAGCTAAATATCGCTCCCTGATTGGTTAACAGTTTTATGCTAACTTACGTGTGATTGGCTGTCCCCGCTGTCACTCTTTCTGCTTGTAAAAGCTAACCTACATGCTGGTTGCTAGCGAGGGGACGAGAGGCGGTGCAACTGTCAGTGCAAGTTGTCAACATATTGGGCATTTGTGGTTCCTGGCACACGGTAGCTAGATGGATTTTAATATCAGTGCTGTGATTTAGATTGTGTTTTTGTCTGTTTGCGTGCGTGTGTGCTGTAGGTTTTGAAGGATGTCAATGAAAAGAAAACTGGATATAAAAGACTTCTTTAGGAGTCAAACTCTAAGTTACCTCAAGGGTGTATAGAGGCTCAACAATATTGAATAATTAAACAATATATCACTCCAGTCACGCCCCTTAGAGTGCTATAATGAGCATATACCATGGACTTGAGTGATATATTGCTTTTATAAAACGGTTACCAATAAAGGCAATATGAAATAGGAATACTCAATCAATTTAATGTAGTTGTATTCAACCATAAATATATATTATCCAATAAAATAGCCTCACTGTGGAAAAAATAGTCCCACCTATCGACGTTAGCTCCAAATTAGCACTGCATCTCGTCTTTTCCTACGCTTTTTGTCAGGTGAAAGTCAATGCTCAGTCCCCTCTACCATTGTTAACCCTCCCCGGAGGTGAACGTTAACCTTAAACATGTGAATTCAACTACTTTAGTCTACGTTTTTTAACATCGTAAAAACATCAGCTGTCTTTTACTACGGACTGCAACAGTCCGTTGTCATGGATACATGAAAACAACTTCCATTCATACCAGTCATGCGTGCCTGAGGCGGAGTGATAGCCTACGCTGTGATAAGGCTTTGGAATAGTAGCCGTGCTCAATATTTAAACCACGGTTAACAGCCAATCAGATCACCGGATTTCACCTTTCCGTTTTATTTTTTAAATTCTTTTTTTGTTTCATGTATTTGTGTAGAAGTGTGCAACGGTTTGAAGATACCAATGAACAAAACTTTGTGGTGGAAATACAATAAAACCTCACTAGATGATCATGTGATTTTACAATCATAAAATATAATTAATTAATATTAAGTAATATTCATATTGAGTAAAAGCCTTTTTGCTCGGGCAGTAACTGTACCATCAAGCTCTATGGTCATTGTCCCTAATGTATCTGTTATGCATCAACATATTTTTTTGTAAGGTGACAGACAGCAGAGAGGCTGGAGGAGATGGAAGAGGAGAGGCCAGAGAAGTTAGAGGAAGAGAGGCAGGAGGAAGTAGAGAAGGAGAGGCTGGAGATTATTACAGTTCATTTATGTTTATTTACAATGTTGTATTGCATTAATGTATTTCTGATGTTGTTGATGGATAGTGGGCTATGTTAATTGACAGTATGATGCACAGTTGCACTACAACCCTACACTAAAGAGTAAAGATGAGAACTCTTTGAAGTTGTCTCCTTTGCTTTCATTTTAGTTGCTTTACCCTATAACATTTGCAAGACGTGAAATTATGATTGCTAATGTAAAAAAAAAAAAAGTAAACTTTCAGAGTGCTGCCTTGGAGCACTTTTGTGTCCCCACCAATCTCAAAATCAAACCTACTCCCTTGCATCCACGTTTATGGAAGTATGTTATATTGTCTTTATATTCCAACGAGTTAATCCATTTTTGGGGGGAATTGAGGGGATTGTTATGATACGTTCAAGAGTCTTTATGGCCTGAGGGAAGAAGCTGTTACAGAACCTGGAGGTTCTGCTACAGAGGCTGCGGAACCTCTTTCTAGACAGTCCTTGGTGGGGGAGGGAGCCCTGGTCAGACAGCGGCTTTTTTGCGATATCCTGGATAGGAGGGAGAAGAGTCCTTATGATCTTTTCCGCCGTCCTCATCACTCTCTGCAGAAACTTACAGTCTGAGGCACTGCCTGCTCCAATCCAGACGGAGATGCAGTTGGTCAGTAGGCTCTCTATAATGCCTCTGTAGAATATAGTGAGAATGGGGGGAGGGAGCTGTGCTCTTTTCATCCAACGCAAAAAGTGCATGCGCTGCTGATCTCTTTTTACAAGAGCTCCGGTGTGTAGGGACCAGGTCATATTGTCAGTTATCTGCACCCCCAGGAACTTGGTGCTGATTGGTTTGCTATCCTCTTTCCATATCCTGAAGAAAGTTCAAAATACAGGAAATGTTGCAACAATCTAAGTATATGTATTATATGCAATGTAATCAGGTCACACTGCCACCTAATTGACAATGACGGCTTAGCACAGACAGGGCAAAGGGCAGAAGAAAATGGGCGGCGCCATCTGAATCCATGCCAAGCATCACGCTTTGGCTGCACCGCAGCACCTTAATCACAGCAACAATGTTCTCCTTAGGGACACAGGTAGCTGAGCCACACTTCCAGCACAAGGTGAATACAGACAATTCTGTTCCTTCAATCCTTGCTCCTATCTCTGCTATTTTGTAGTGCAACTTCAGCTCTGATCTGTGTTTATTTTTACTTTGGTCCTGTGAGAGCTCTTTCAAAAAGTTTCATCGCTGACAGAAAAGGTCCATCATTGTGGAGCCGTACGTCATGTTGTTTGTTCCAATCTCGTCAAAGCAAGCCATGCTGAGTCTGCACTTCTGCTAAATGCCACCGCCGGCGCCGACAAAAAAATACTACATAATCTACAAAGGTGTGTGTGTGTGGTGGCAAGCAACATCTCAGAGAGACCCCTTTGCAGTAGTGAGGTCTCTAATTGTTTTGGCTGTCATGGCAAAATTAATTTTAAGCACAGTTTGTCATCCTCATGCTGAAAATAGCCCACATGAAGCCCCCTAAGAGTCAGCTAAGTTGCAACTGTAAATAAACACCAGGAATATTAATTATTCTCTGTTCCTCCCAGAGGCCTGCTTCGAAGCACAGGCCACCGAGCTGATCAACAATTCGTAAAGTTTATTGTGAGTGTGATCTAACTTTGAGGAACGCAAAACAAATACATCATACCTCTGTGGAGATGGACGGTGGAGCCGAGAGGGTTCTTGAAGGAACATAGAGATGGGAAACTTCAGGTACACTGGAGACCAGCGATTAAACACACACTCAACATATCTGACTGTAATGCGATGTCGGCGACATGTAACACACTCCACAAGCAATCTCCATCCATTTTTTACCACGGGATCACAAGCAACCTGAAATATAAAATATTTTACACCCGGCAAACATGCAGCAATCTCCCATAACAGGTCGACATGCAAGATGCTCCACAGAAATGCCATAGAAATAGCTGACCAGCTGCACAGTAAACAAACACGGACGGCATGCAACATGCTCTACAAACATGCCATAAAAATGGCTGACGAGCTGCACAATGTACAAACATGGCTGACATGCAACATACTCCACAATCACGGCCTATACTTAAACGATTCAACAAGCATGGCTGCTACATACCACACAAATATGGCCCACATGAAACAGACCACACAAATATGCTTGACATTAAAAATAGTCCTTAAGCGTGGCCGACACACCCCCAAACTCCACAAACATGACCTATATACAACGGTACCTACAAAACTACCCAATATGCATTATACTCAACAAACATGGTTGAAAGGCAACAGAACCTACAAAACTAGCCAACATGCAATATACTCCACAAAACGACCGAATGATTCAACAAATATGGCCGACATGCAACAAACCACACAAATATCCCCAACATTAAACTGACTCGATAAACACGGCTAACGTGCCCCACTCTCCACAAACATGACCGAAATTTAAACAGAACCAACCAAACTAGCCAACATGCGTTACACTCATTTTTTAAAAATGGTAATTTATGGATATTAATCATGAAACACTGGTACTTGATTACATATATGCCCATAAATAGATACATTTTACAGACAGAAAGTTATAGGAATGTACACTTAATTGTGCAACATGAAACTGTTTTAAGGGGAACTAAATGTGATCTCTGAAAGGTGTACAAATTATTTCCAAAGCAGGAACCCCAAACAGACTTACAATACCAGTATATACTATAGCTCATGAAAAACAAGATTTTTGATAAAGTTTTCATTGTAAGTGGGCCAAATCACCTATATTACAAATAATTTAATGGAAACAACACTCATTTGATTACAGTAAGAGATTTCATCCATCCATCCATTTTCTACAGCTTATTCCCTTTGGGGTCGCGGGGGGCGCTGGTGCCTGGATTTCATATACTGCACAAATATGGCCGAGATGCAACAGTATCTTCAGAACTAGCCAATAAGGATGTAAATCTATTTGTGATCAATGATTCAATTTGGGTTGCAATACACAGGAGACGATGCAATTCAAACGATTCATTTATACAACAGAATGATTCGATGCGATTCAATTTAATGATTTAAATCATTAAATCCGACTTAAAATAGCATAAAAATGTATTATTATCTCACACACATTTACGGCAAGCACTATACATTAGTCTCCAAAGGGGAAGTGCACTTTTTTATTTTGCCTAATGTTCACAATCATTATGAAAGACAGAACGACTGATTTAAAAAAGAAAAAAAAATGTTATGCATTCTAAATATTCAATAAACCTAAATAAAAGTCAGCTTACAGCGCTAATAGGAGCTCTACTATTTCGCCCATTAAATCAAACAAATAACAATTTAAAAAAGTGCTAACAATACTCCATTTACATTACCTGACTTGAATATTAACCAAATATTAGTGATACTGTCATTATAAGCGCTAACACAAACTATTTTTCGCGGCGCCGTGATCACTTCCTGTGTGCTGATGTTTACATCATCAAGTGGTCTGCTGCTTTCTCATTTACCTGCTCTCCGTAAATTTGTTGTAGATCATAAATCATGCATCTCACCTGGAATGTAAATGGCTGGGAATATAATTCGACAAATTGCGACACTAGAACTGGCGAGAAAGACAAGAAAAGCGTCCCCCGACCCCGCCCCTTTTCTTTGCGATCATTATGAGACATTTTTAATCTAAATGTGAATATATGAACGTCACAGCAGTCGGCATCCTAATGACAGCAGACCCTGTACAGTAAGTGATGTTTTATCATGTTTGTTGGCTCTCATAAAGTATGCAGTGAGTAATAATCAGTGATGAAAAAGAAGCAAATGATGTGATGTGTTTTTTAAATTGTTGCGCCGGATATGCTTAAAATGATCAAAATACGTAAATATTAAATGTTATTATAAATTTGCCTGTGACTCCATTACGTACATACTTACATCATGTACTGTATATAAAACCCTAATGGAGGTGTTTGGATGTTTTTTGTAGGGGTTCTATAGGCATAATTGAATGGCTCCAATAGGCTCCATTGTAAGCGGACTTTTGATCGCATTTATTTATTATTTAGAATGCATTGAAATAAAATCAATCTGTCGTCATTGATTGTGAACGATAGGCAAAATTCCCCAAAAAAGTGCAGTTCCCCTTTGACAGCGCCATGAACAATTCCACACTTGCAAAGTTACACTGGCAGCAGCCGGGTAGCACTAAACAGCACAAAAAATACATTAATGATGATTTTCGCGAATTTGACTCTCAAGTAGGCATGATTTTAGCATATTTATGAATTGCCTTAATGTAGCAACATAGCTTATATGGGAAAGGATATTGTTCCAAAACTGGACTGCCCTCACTGAGAGGGCCGACTGGTTGAAGGTACTTTTCCGTAGGGGAAATATCAAGTTGTTTGAGGAGGCGGATCTAGTTTGTCCCGTGCTCAAATGTACAAAATCAGAAAGTTGTGGCGTGGCCAAATCACATAAGATTAAAAAAACAACAACAAAAAAACAGATAAGCATCAGGAAATTTTACTAAATGTTCCCATACCACTTGACATTCGTCCAATATATGGGGATAGTGGTGATAACTAAAACAATTAATGTCCATGACTTTCATAGGCTGCTTGTAGACACAGCTGATTGGTTTCAATGTTGTCTTGCGGGCTGGTGACACACTAAGACAAATGTGGCAGTACCATTTTATTGTAAAATAATTTAGCAGCGTCTGTATTTAAATTCGTTCTGATACATCTGAAATGACAAATATTTAGTCTAGCCATACAAATTACTCTCATTTTGTGCTATTCAATGTAAATTGTGAATCTATAAACCTTATAGATTCACAATTTACATTGAATAGCACGAAACGAGAGTAATAAGAATCCTTATAGTGTAAGGATTCCTCAGAACTTTTCTCCTGCAATAAGCATCTCAGGATTTGGTAAATCGGATTTCCTCTTAGTAAAAAACATATACTCTGTCTTTTTAACATTGAAATTAAGTTATGAGTGGTAAAGCCATTTAAAAACATAGTCTATAGTTTCAGAACGTTTTTGTGAATTCCTGCTTGTCCTTCTCATGTAAAGAGATCACAGTAGCATCTGCGTACATTTGTACTTCACATTCAGAGCACACAGATGGCAGGTCATTGATGTAGAGAATAAATAAGTGGCCCCAAAAGTGAACCCAGTGGCAAACGTATGTTGTTGGCAAGATGAAGCAACAAATCATGTTTAGCCCTGACAGCTTGTGTTCTGTTTAAATAGGACTCAGAAGAATTAAGAGAGAAATCAGGAAAAAATTTAATCGAGACAGTTTTGAGATGAAAATGTCATGGCTAATGGTATCAAATGCCATCTTCAAGTCCAGGAAAACAGCACCAACTACACTCCCCTTGTCCATCTTGGCAGTGGCAAGTGGCAGTGTTGGTGGAATAGTTGGCTCTGAAGCCAAATTGCATGTGGTGTAGTCTGTATGGCGAGTTGTTAAGATGGGCCAATAGTTGGTCTGCGACGCACCTCTCAGCAATCTTCGATCCCACAGGGAGAGTACCGATAGGTCTGTTATTTGTAAACTCGTTTGTTTTTCCTGACTTAAAACTGGCCTGACAATGGATGGTTTTCAGTCTCTTGTGCACAGAGCCTGTCTAAAGGATGCATTTATTTGGTGATAGTACCAGACTATGTCTTTCTGAGTTTTTTACAGTATAGAGTCCATTTCATACACATCCTTAGATCCGGAGTTTTGAAGTACACTTATTATGTTGTCCACCTTTGATTGTAAGACTTAATTTAGAAAAAAACACTGTATGGGTTGTATTCCAGGGTACATCTTGTAAAGACAAGGAATGATAGACTGAACAAAATGCTTATGAAATGCAGACACAACTTGCTATGGCTCTTCCAATAGACAACCATTTATCAGTATTTGCAATTTACTCTCTGCAATATTGTGGTCTTTTTCTGTCAGCTTTTTTAGATAGTCCAAACTCGTTTTACAGTTTCCCTTCCCTTTTTGGATTTTTAGTTAAAATGATGCTTTAACATTTCTTAGTTCTGTTTTTCCTTTATGTATGCGCTTATTTTGATTTTAATGCTGCTTTTAAGGTGAAATTTCTCTTTCATTATTCTTAATGTTTTTGTTTATCCATGTGAGAATTCTTTGTTTAGAATGCTTTGCCTTTGTTTATTTTTTAAACTATTTTATTGATGAGTTAAGTGTAGAGATTAACTTATGACAGTCAGTTTCCACATCAATTCCTGACACAACTTGACTCGAGTGGATTTTATTAATTTTAACATTAAAATTGTGAAGCTCAATTTGGGGAATTTAAAAATGTTCATTTGTTTTTGTGGTTTGATTTTTTCTTTTTTTGGTTATTGTCTTGATACACGTGTTAGGTTTTGATCAGATAGACCAGTGATCCTGTTAAAAGAAATTGTTATCCTACCTAGTAGTTTGTTGTTTGTGGGTTGTAGAAATTAACCTTGTTGGACCTTTAACAACATGGTCATACTTTGTTGTTAGCGTCTTAAAGGATTTTCTCATCAATTTAACTTCATAGATTATGTTAAAACCACTCATCAAGAGGACTTTTTTATTAATATTACATTGTTTAAGCATAAAGTCTAGCTGTTTTTAAAAAACGGTGTTAGGAAATTTTGGAGGCTGATAGCTTTCCAGGAGGGTGAAAGATATTTGCGGAGACAGTTCAATGTTAAGTCCTGTGCATTCTAGGTCTGGATCTGAGGACCACTGAATCTGATAACATTGGATAGTATTACGCACATAGACCAGAAGACATCCTCCTTTTACCTCAGTTCTGTCCAGGGGCGTCACTAGACCTAATACTGTACTGGGGCACACCTGGGGCACAAATAATTCATGTGAGCGTGCAAAGCGCGTAAGCAAAAACATTTTTAGCACTTATTTATCATAAAAAATACATAAATAGTGCTTTAAACTATGAAATCATATCAGATTATGTTGTATGGATCTTTGATTAACCATCTGAAATTAACTAATGCCTTTGACCTACTTGTGCATTTTTTTACTCCAGACTTCTAAACTGCTACTGGTAAAAGCAAAAAGGAAGAGCAATGAATATTTTTGAAATATATATTGCAGTAATCATCTGCAAATTTAACCTCTACAGAAGTAAAACAAAAAATAAAGCACCCCTACATCTCTGGGTTGTTTTATATTATTTAATTTCCATTTAATGCAATGTGGCTAATCCTATTTCAGATACACAAAACTATAAAATATACACAAAACAATAAAGCCACAGTAGTAGAATAAATGAACAACTGTTGTGTGTCTGTTCAGGGAATCATTTTCTGAGAAGTAAACTGTAACGTCTCCTTTTCATTTTTGCAAAGTGGTCAATCACTCTGGACAGACATGGAAATATTACAGTAACTGTTATACAGTTGACCAGTGGTTCCCAACTGGTGGGTCGTGACATAAAAGTGGATTGTGTGTCATTTTCAGTGAGTCGCAGTCACATGTGTGCATGAAAAAAAAAAATATTTAGATAGAAAAAAATCTAATTGTGGCAACAAAACCAGATATTTTTAGCCATTTTTCTAGTGACTATTAGTGAGTATTTTAGCAAAAGGCAAACCGACTAACAAGTTGGAGGAGGACTCAGGACAGACAGTTTTTGAGGGACATGGAAATATATTTTTTAAAAATCTAAATCGGGCACAAAACCCGATATTTTCAGCCATCTTTCTGAAAACAAATACAGAAATGTTACTATTTTTTCTGGAAACAAAACCAGATGCTTTAACTGTAGCCATTTTTCTGGTGACAAAACAAAATTATTTTAGTCAAAGTCACACCGATTAACTAGACAAGTCTACTGTGCTATTTTTCTGTGAAATAAACTTGAATGATTTAAAAATTTGTCTCACGACTTGATGATATGGGAAAATGTTTTTCTTCCTGAAGATAAACCATTTGAGAAGCACTCAACTCACACATGCTTACTCCAAATCATCATTGATGCAGAACCAGCAGACAATAACCAACATTATGTTTCATGTTCATTGGAAATTCCCCCGACAGCTCATACAGCAAATGAATATGTTTGTCTTGATACAAGGAATAAGGTTAGCTAACTTAGCATCAACTTAAGACAATGATGTTGCCTAGCTAGCTAGGACTTCACTTACATCTCTCATTCCTCGCTGCTTCTTCTCTGCTGCGGGCGAATAACTTTCTAAAATCCATCTAGGAGTTACAGTTTGAGTCGAATCAAAATCAAAATAATATAATTAACAAATTGTTGTTGGCTAACGTTACCTACCTCAGCAGTGATTCGCATCCCCTCTCGCTCTCTCTCGCTCTCTCTCTCTCTCTCTCTCTCTCCCTCTCTCTCCCTCTCCTGAAGTCTCCATCCAAACGTGAATAAATTACCATATTAATTAGCCATGTGCTCATTGTTACGTGGAGTGAATACAGTAGCAATCAATTACCATACTAAGTGGTATGTGCGCTGTTGTCTATGTTATGTAGACTTAAAACTCTCAAGCGTTTTTTTGTTATTGATGAAATTTTTACTAGGGCACTGCAGATCAACACTGGGGCATGTGCCCCAGTGAAATCTGTCTGGCTACGCCACTGGTTCTGTCCTTCCTGAAGATTGTGTATCCAAGAACAGTCAGTGCAGCAAATCGAGAAGAGCTGTGAAGCCATGTTTCAGACACACATGGAAAGTCCACATTAGGACTTTGGCACCAAGCGCTCAGATTAGATCTGTCTAAACTAAGTCTATGAGCATGAACTGACAAAAAACTAATCGGAAGAGAGGCTAAACGTCTTCTAATACAACTGATCAGCTGAATGTCATGAGAATAACGATAAACTGATTAAAGTCAACAACCATAGGTACATTCGTCTGCAAATATATATGTGTTTATATATATATATATATATATATATATATATACACACGGTCTATATAATTGCTTACAATATTTTCAAATGTTTAAAACAACATATATCCCAAAGATGTTTTATAAAGTAAAAAGGCAAATATGTCAAATATTTTTCTTCTCCACCAATGGCTTGACTGGGGGGGTCAACTTCCGGGACCAGGATGGTAAGTGATGTGTGTTAAAATTGAAAGGTCATTTGAATAGTGCCTGGATAAGAGAACAAGGACACGGAGATTGAGCCTTTTGTACGACAATGTTGCATTGTGTGAAATAAAGAAAGACAAACTGGGAGTCCGTCTGAGTCTGTATTCATTGAGATGTTACAACATTGACGGACGGCACAGCACGGAGACCGGAGTCCGCGGTGTTGACGTTACCTATCTTGCTGTTATTTATTTGGCGGGCATCCGTGACTCTTGCGTTGTTTTAAAGATACAACTGTCTACTGGTCCATGTATTTATGTCTATTCTCGTCTTCAGTGAAGTAAATAATGTAACAAGCGTGCTACTCTTTTCACGGACAACACTGATTCTTGTGTTTTCAAATCAAAAAACGTCAACTGATTTCTAGTTAAGTGCAATAACCGGTTTATGTGTCCATTCTCGATTAAACCAAGGATTCATAGCTGAATCTTATCGATTGAGGGAGCTCCAACCGATGTAGCCGAACCGGCCACTTCTCGTATCGGATTTCTGGTCGCATCGGTTAACCCTGCGAGCGAACATGCATTTTACTCCACAAAACATAACCAAAAGCCACATAACCTCCAAACCTAGCCAACTTTTATTATACTCCACAAACATGGCCGAAATGCAACAAAACTAGCCAACATGCAATACATTCCACAAACATGGAGTTTATTGCACTCCACAAACACTCCAAACATGGAGTTTTTGTGGAGTGTATTGAGTGGCTTGAGTGTTCTGTTGCATGAGCAATGCAACAGAACCTAACTTGGATTATGCTGCATCTCAATAAACAGGGCGAGAATGCAATGGACCAAACAAAACACAAAATTGTTACAACACACTAAACAAACATGCCACAAAAATGGCTGCACATTGCACAACCATGGATAACAACACAATCTCTTGAAATAGTTACACTCCAAAAGTGCCCTAGGGCGGCAGGCAGCAAACTCCATGAACATATTTGACATGTAACAGAACTCACAACTATATCATCAATCAATCATCAATCAATCAATGTCTACTTATGTAGCCCTAAATCCCGAGTGTCTCAAAGGGCTGCATAAGCCACAACGACATCTTCGGCTCAGATTCCACATCAGGGCAAGAAAAAACTCAACCCAATGGAATGACAATGAGAAACCTTGGAGGGGACTGCGGATGTGGGGACCGGTTCAATGGATGGTGTTGCGCTGTTGGGAGGGTGGCTGTGCCAGCAACCTGAGGGTTCCTCGTTCAATCCCCACCTTCTACCAACTTCGTCACGTCCGTTTTGTCCTTGAGCAAGACATTTTACCCTTGCTCCTGATCGGTCGTGGTGAGGGCCTTGCATAGCAGCTCTCGCCATCAGTTTGTGAATGTGGAAATAGCATCAAAGCGCTTTGAGTACCTCGAAAGTAGAAAAGCGCTATACAAGTATAACCCATTTACCATTTACACAACACACATATGGTATGTTTACATGGGTTGTACTTGTACTTGTATAGCGCTTTTCTACCTTCAAGGTACTCAAAGCGCTTTGACACTACTTCCACATTTACCCATTCACACACACATTCACACACTGATGGAGGGAGCTGCCATGCAAGGCGCTAACCAGCACCCATCAGGAGCAAAGGTGAAGTGTCTTGCTCAGGACACAACGGACGTGACGAGGTTGGTACTAGGTGGGGATTGAACCAAGGACCCTCGGGTTGCGCACGGTCACTCTTCCACTGTGCCATGCCCTCCCTACATGCACTAAAAAACTAATTATTGCATTGATTTGGTTGAAACCAGCTTTTTGACTCCCATGTAAAAACATAATTATGGTTTAGACTTTTAAAAGATGGGATTAAAATATAGAGAACATATCCAAATAAATCCCCCCAATTTGTTTTTGTTCTGGGAAAAAAAAAAGTTTTGTTTTTTTAACAAGCAAAATCCAACAATTTCTGTATAAAGAGGACAGAATATGAATATAAATTATCATATAACTTTCTGGAGTTATGTCTTCCCCTGTCTTTTAAAACAAGTGACACCTTTAGCTGTCACTTCAATCGACGGTCCTAGAACTCACCACAGTTATGGGCAATGAGACGCAAATGGGGTGTTTGTAAATAACATTCTCCCATGCTGCCAGAAATAGATTTGTTATATTTTACTCTCCTTGTCCAAAAATGTTGGGGCTCTATGTAAAGTGCTTAATGGTGAGCTTTAATGAGATGATTATGTTTGTGTTGAGTGAAGTGGTGGAACAAACCATTTTGCATTTTTGACAAGAGATTTTGCAGATAGTGTTAGAATTTTATAACCTTACAAGGAGAACACAGTCTACCAAGTCAAATTTTTTGTGTGTACGGCTACATACCAGCCTCCTCCAATTTGACGCCGTTGTTTATTTATTCCTGTATAGGTAAAGAAAGGAAGGGATAACAAATTCGTAAAAATGAAGTCAACAGAATTTGACGATCGCTTATTCAGTAAATAAGAGATGGCTGATCGCCTCGTTCGGGATCGTTATTGTGTTGTGGTGATGTTTATGACGAGACCACCTTTTGGAAGTACCACTAACTGTCCTATAAATAGTCTAAAACGCCTCCTCGGGCTGCAAACTGTCATAATTCAATTTGCCGTCTAATTCGGCTCCAAACATGCGGTCTGAGTTGCTGAGTTTGTCCGACACAAACAAACAAGGACACACAAACTCCCGCAACCTCATTACAGCGGTGCCCCCTAGTCACAAATTCTTCCTTAATTGGCGACTTGTCCTAACTGACTCGAGCTAATTTATGGATGAGATTATTTTTACCCTCTCTTCTAATTGAACCATAACTTCAGTGCTTTGCTCACCCCGCCGTAGTGCTTAATTATGAGCTAGCGTCATTTCTGGGGTGGAAGTTGATTGTTTTGAGCCGTCACATTCGCTTATGTCGACCATCCGTAGCGAAGTAAGAATCCTGTGAAAGTACGGCGTGTGCAGAGGGAGATGCCACATTAGAAACAGCAGCCGAGTTCATTTCTCAGGCTAATGGAGGGTGGCGCCTGCAGGCGATAGTCCATGCAAGCTGCGTGCGGAGAGTTTATGGTAGTTGTGTTGTACGCAAAGAGGTTTCACATGAATCAGTTTTCATGGCAGGGCATAAGAGACATGTTGAGCATAAAGTGAAGGATTTGAATTTGAATGCAGGGATTAAGTATTAATGAAGCCAACATTTTCAAAGTTTGAATAAAAACTGTTTACGACCTTTGAAATGTTTATTTTTACCTTTATTAGCACTCTCCAAACATGAGATAATCACATTTTCACTCTTTTCACCCAATATAGGTGCCTTGAGTGTGTTCTATTTTAAAATGCTGATTTTGTTTTGTTTAGAAAAATCAACGATCGAAAACTAAATTGACCCAAGTGAAAACTTAGTTGTCTCCATGTTAAATCATGAAGAAACTGCGGGAAATCCATGTTTTTGGAAAGCTGATTTAATTTTTACCAGCCACAACAGGTTTGACGAATGCCTCACCTGTCAAATCAAAAGATACAAAATGCCTTTCTGACAAATATATTTTCATCGTATTTCATCTCGTTTATAAGCAAGAAATCAAACCACGATCCAAAAATATTTGAAAAGATGAGAAACAAAGTAATTGACATTTATCAAATTTGAAGGTTAAAAATTATTCTCGAAATCTTTAAGTCTCCTGCAAACCACGGTGAAAGACATCCTCGCATGAAGAAAATTTGGAAGACTGGTGAAACTTCCCAGGAGCGGACAAAAAGGACCCCAAGAGCACAGGGACAACTGATCTTAGAAGTCCCTAAAGAAGCAACATCTAAAGAACTGTAGAATTTGCCTCACTTAAATGACTCATAGCGTCCAGATGACCGCAATTTAACTGACGAGTTCTCTTTATGTATTGTTGCTCTTGAAAAATAATCTGGAAGTCATTTCCCATAGTTTCAATTAGATTTTGAGTAACCGGTTGATAACTAACTGTACTTGGAACCCACCTTCCCATCCCAAGACTCGATACGTGGCCCTCTCATGGTTTGAGGTCATCTACAGAACCGTAGCCCATTTCCCTGCATAAACAGTGTGGACGCATGTAAAAGTACTATTTTGATTACCTGCATGTTTTTTGCCTGGTCCAGGTAAACTTCAAAACTGATATGGTTAACATTATGAACAAAAAATATGAAAAAAGAATCGCTTTTTTCAAAATTTGCTGCTCTCCCATCTCCTCTTTCATCTCCTCATGCTCTTTTTGCATTTCTTGAAGCATTTTGAGAAAAACCTCAGAGAAGAGGACGCAAATATGGAATGCTTGTGGTTTACCTTATTTTTCTTTCACTTTTAAGCACCAGGTTCCTCATGTACAGAGTTGTGTGGCTTTTCTACTAAACATAGATGTACGATCAAATCCAGAAAATGTCGTACACCCAGTAAAAATTCAGATGTATAAAAGTTTGTTACATGGCAAACAACTTGAAATCGACTGCAGACCCCCTTATAAATACCCAAATCATATTGAAATTAGCCATGTGACTGAGAATGGCACGCGCTGCCCAATAAGGACCTAGTAGGAGGTACTTTTTTCTCCTGCTACAGAAAATCAGCACACAGGTAAAAAAAAAGAATTGGTCGCGCATCAAGAACAAAGAAAGTGGGGAAATAAAAGATGGATGTACATCGCGTGTATGAGTGTTTGAAAAGATAATCGTTGCTTCGCAGCAACTGTGGAGGTGGAGCAGGAGGGACAACCGTGCCCAATTTTATACGTACAACTTTAGAAGGGTGGGTGACTCGGATTATTTTTTATACAAATTAGGGCTGGGCGTATAATACGATATTAATATACTGTATATTGCGATTGACACTTAATCGATATATCAATATAAAATGTGTTCGATTAAAACATCGATGTATGTTATATTTTTTGGTTGGAAGAAACAAGAAATTATGAATTAAGATTCATTTAATGAAGTCACTCATGCTTTTGCAATACAGGATACAGGAAGTGTCACTGAGCAATGGGAGGGACACGCTAACAGCCAATCCCGTAACAGTATCAACTACCAAGTGTGACACCATTCTGGCTATTCGGCTCCCAGACCGAGTCGAGGAGCGATGGGCAGACGTTCCTTCCAGGGCCGATGTTTTCATCGGGGTTAACACCTTTCACTTTACATGACAATGGGTCGCTAAGCTCTGCTTTCGAGTCGGAATGACGAGGCCGGCGATTCGTGACAATTTGATCGCTTTATTTTTACTGCTGCAGGACACAACCAGACTTATCTGCCAGTCGCCACAACTGCTGCATGCTACTGCTTGCTTTCTGACGTCACTCACCCAACACACTGCCATTCTTAAAGGAGCACACACACACATACCCTACTCTCATAACAATAGTGTGGTTGCACCAGCTTTCTGTCTTGCCGTGGATTTTCTGCACGGAGTGAAATGAGAAACTGTGATATCTTGATATATCAACTCGATAACAGAAACTTGTCTTTTGTTTTGTTGGTTACAATGCAGATAGTGCGGCAACATCCTGACACTTCCAATGTGTCAGTTTATTAGTTGCTTCCTAAATTGCGGTGTAGTGTTCAATAACGTATACAATACTGCTATCTCCTGTCTCAAATCTGAAACTAACTTCAAATCTAATTTAATTATTCATCCTACCTGGCTACCAAACAACTTCTCCACTGATATATAGCACCTTTGGTAAGTTGGAAATTGTTTTACTGTATTTGTTGGCAGGCTTAAATAAGTAATAAAAATCCATTTATAAAAAACATATATCTTGATATAGTTTTCGGCCATATCGCCCAGCCCTAATAGAAATATTTGTGTAACTTAAAACAAAATAACCAGTAAACTTAGATTTGTGAAAAGAATGTTTCATTTAAACATGCCAGCACTATAAAAACGGATATGAAAGACTTTGATTACTTAATGTATTATTACAATATACGAGCGAGTATACCGTCGCAGCCGTACGTTACGTGACAAAGAATGGCCCCAGCGGTCTCGTGTGCCGCCACCCACTGCTGCCCGCTGGAGTTACAAGAAAACATTGTGGAAAAGTAATTGCCTAGATCAGTGAAGTCCAAACTACAGCCTGCTGGACACAATTTTTAGATCCGGAACGATTAAATAAATTGCAATGTTGTCAGCATTAGAAGGGCCCTTTAAGCTCTATATACTATTGTCCAATAATATTCATGACTCAACTAGAGCAAAGACACAGGTCAAAAATGGCATACATGACAGAGATCCAGTGATAACCAAAATTAACATTTAGACTTGTCGCACTTTTACCAAAATAAAAGTATGTTGTCGATAAACAAATATTTTGGCGATAATATTTTGGTCTGACACACATCTGGTGTGAAAGTA
This sequence comes from Nerophis ophidion, assembly GCF_033978795.1. Lineage (NCBI taxonomy): Eukaryota > Metazoa > Chordata > Actinopteri > Syngnathiformes > Syngnathidae > Nerophis > Nerophis ophidion. The sequence continues at coordinate 22,918,560 of NC_084620.1, forward strand.
ACACAGCATTTGTGGAAAAAAAACATCATACCAAAAATCAAATATGATTGGGTGGTCTGGGACTGATTTTCTGCTTTGGAATCTGGACGACTTGCTGTGATTGCATGAATTTTGTTATCAACCAAAAAAATCATGGAGGACAATGTCCAGCCATCAGTTTGTGGCCTCATGCTGAAGCACACATGATTGCAGCAGAACACTGCTCCAAAACACACTAGCAAGTCTACCTCTGAATGGCTTTACAAAAAGTTGAAGGTTTTGCTGTGGCCAAGTTAAATTCCAGACTGAGATGCTGTAGTATGAGCAAAAAAAGGTGGTTCAGACAAAGAAACGTGGATTAATTCAAATAACTCCGCAGAGGAGAGTGGGACAAAATTCCTCAAACGGCGACATGAACGATTTATTGCCAAATATGACAAATGCCTGATTAAAGTTAAAGTTAAAGTAGGTGTGGCGAAATGTGTCCTCTGCATTTGACCCATCCCCTTGTTCACCCCCTGTGAGGTGAGGGGAGCAGTGGGCAGCAGCGGTGTTGTTGTTGCTTTGTGTGGCACAACCAGTTATTATGTGAAAGTGCAATTACTTTTTTCCCACAAATGGCCATGTAGATTTGGAAAATTTGTTCTCCTTAGTAAAAAAAAAATCCATTCATCCATTTTGACCAATCTAAGTCTATGAGCATGAACTGATGAAGCCTACTCGGACGAGCGGCAAAACGTCTTCTAAGACAGACCAAATAGTCCAGTTGCGATCGATTAAATGCCCTGATATGATTATGACCTGGATGAATGAGAACGTTTATATACATGGTTCATAACATAGCTAGCCTGGATGTTACATCAAATGTTAATTAGCAGAACCAAAAGATAGATGGTTAGCATCGCATTATGGTGCAGATCTGGATAAAGATGCAGTTCCGACTGTGTTTTTACTTTTCACAGTTAGAGTCATCATTGTGGTAATGTTGCAGGAAAACGTCCTCATCCACAATCCAGGAATCCGACTGCTACCGAGCATTATTTTTGTTGTACCAGCGCTGCTTATGTTGTGGAGGTGTCCCTAATGTTGTGGGCACTGAGGCAAAGTCTGACAGAGGGGATGTTAGGGCACTCAAAAAGCAATTCATATTGGGAAGTGGTCACAAAATAGTCCAATCAATAGCAGTTTGGCTCTAATTGAAGCATCAATATCTGCTGAGATGATGCGCTGCTATGCTGGCTGCGGGTGGGCGGGACCTAAATTGCACCAATAGTGCATTAAATACTCCTATTATTGTGTATACATTGTTTACACAACTGTGCAAGCCCTTGTATTTTATCTTGCTCAAGTTGTGCTCTATGTGTGTGTGTGCATGTGTGCGTGTGTGTGTGTGTGTGTGTGTGTGTGTGTGTGTGTGTGTGTGTGTGTGTGTGTGTGTGTGTGTGTGCGTGTGCGTGTGCGTGTGTGTGTGTGTGTGTGTGTGTGTGTGTGTGTGTGTGTGTGTGCGGGCGACTAAATCAATAATGGTTGTGTCTGGGCTGAGGGGGAATGATTAATGATGAGACAATGGATAATATGAGTAAGACACCCACAGAGACCCTATTGCGCGAACACACCGTTGAGTATAAACATGTGTAAGGAAAAAAAAGTTGTTTTTTTAATTTCTTTTTATACAAAGGTAAGACCTTATTGTTACTTAAAACTTCTATATGCCTATACCCCCACCATCCCCATCCTTATTGTAAACAACTAAATTCCAGTCAAGTGGAAGTACTTCCTTTTTAAAGCCCAAAGACATTTGACAGTTGTTTTTTTATGTTACTGTAGTTAAAAAAAAAATTCTATTATCATTTTTTTAATTTAAAATAAGTGCTGAAGCTTCATTTCTATCTTCCAAAAATAAACTTGTTAAAGTGACATTACACTAAAAACATTGCTAATTATGCTACATTATACCTATACCTTGTTCTTCTACTGTACATCCAATTATGTTAGCCTACCCTTAATCCTAATGTTATACATGATGTAAATCAGCTGATCTAATACACCCGCTGTCACCTCCGGTGAACCTTGGTGACCCGTCCAATGCGCAATGAAGCTTCGGGCAATTGAGGGTTCACTAACATGACGACTGCTCTCTCTAAGATCTCTGGGGTTGCAAAAACCACTTCTGCCTGATCTACAGGGTGGGGAAGTATTCTCGGTTAGTCTGGACCAGAATTGATCAGCGAGCACCTGGGAATGCCGCCAACTCTTGCGACTCAGAAGCTCCAACTTGAGGGAGCGATCCATCTGGTCGCCCGATTAGCGGAATAATTGGAGTCATGGGGTCAGCGTAGTCATAGCCCAATGGTTTGGAGTTGAGGATGGACTCTATTTTCAGGAGTACGGTGAGCAGCACTTCTTTGTAGATCGGTTAGCTTCTACACAGGTGCACAGGGCTGTTTTCATGGAACGGATTTCCCGCTCCCACACCCGCCCAAGTGAGGGGCTGCACAGGGATCAAAGCAGAATTTAATCCTTTGGCATGCAAGCTGTTGTTGTAGGGTGAGAGCCATGTTGGCAAAGGCCTTGGGGAGTTCGCATTCCCCACCCTTACAGTCGGTTCCTTGGTCGGACCGCAACTCTGCCGGGGATGCACGTCTGGCTATCAATCACCGAAAAGCCATCAGGAAAGCGTCCGTATCCATGCTCCTCAGTAGATACAAATAGACGGCCTGGGTTGTCAGACACTTAAAAAAACCCAGCGTTTCTTGTAACATCTGCCCACTTTGACCAGCATTGGCCTATAACAATCTACACCTGTGGGTTAGAAGGCTGGCTTGAATAGTCACAGGCGGGCCACTGGTAGATCTGACATTTTGCGATTGGATGGCTGGTTCTCCGGCGTAGACATTCAGCACAGGTGTGGTGCCTGCAAATAGCCTCTCTCCCTCTGACGATCCAGAAGGACCACCGCATCTCGGCGTAGACCCACTATGGACCAGGATGGCGAAGTTCGCTGTCGTATTTCTGGATGAGTAGCCAGGTGACAGATTGCAATAAATGCAGAACAACTGGATATTGAGTCACTAAAACCTTCGGAACTCTGCAGCTGACCACCCACTCTTTCAGGCAGGAGGATTGGTCTCTTTAGGGGGATAAGGTAAGTAACCGGCTATTGGATGAGACAGGTTTCACCTTTGCTAGCAGCTTGTAGTCCTCAGGAAACGATTATTGCTGTGCCTACAGCAACACCATTGTCTCTGATTTCTGGTACTCTTTAGCACCAGTAAAGGATTCAGAGGAGCTCTGTCCATGTATCTCCTGGACTTTGGCCTCAATGTACTCCCTTAAGGTGTCATATACTTTCTTACTGGAGCTCATAGGCAAGGTAACCGTCAGGGGAGAGAAAGTAGCTTTCCGGATCTCTGTTGGGTCCTCACAGGGCTCTGTAGTAGGCTTCACTTTCTCACACTTTCTGTGACCAGGTGTCTGAGTCTTGCCAAGGAAGGCAGGGCCTTGTGACCATCTGTTAGTTTCGGTGAGATCTCTCAGGGACTTACCCCGTGTCAGATCATCCGCGGGGTTGTTGGCGGAGTCTACGTAGTGCCATGTACAGTTCTGTATCAGCTCTTAACTTTCGGCTACTCTCGATCCCACAAAGATTTTATAGCAACAGGACTGGGACTGTAACTAGGTTAAGACTGATATCGGACCACAGCACTGTCCGGGTCATTGTCAGGGTCAGTTCTTTTTCAAAGAGGCGAACTGTGCTACTACCAGGTCCTCACATAGTTCCAGGGGTGGGATGGACTGCATGCATGCGTTTTGGGAACAACACGAGACCGGCCAAGAATTTGACTATCCTCGTATGTTTTTAAGTTGCCAAAGCACCATAAGCCTGCTCGGAGGCATCTGTGAAGACATGAACCTCGTCCAGCACATCACCTCAGTAAACATGAAGGAAGAGGAATGGCAAGAAAAACACTCAACTTCTGCTTCCCAACTGCACCAGGCTTGCACAAGTTTGTAGTGAAGGTTTGTGTCATCCCAGCCAGACTGCTTATCCCATAACTGCCAGATGATAAACTTTGCCTGGGTGGAGTAAGGCAACAGGTAACCAAGGGGTTGATTGTTCATAGGTCACAGGTCTGCTTTTGTAGCTCAGGGAGTCTGTTTTCCCTTGGGAATTGGAGCTGTCGTGGGCTGACCAATTCTCCAGGCTCTCAGATCTGGCTTCTTGCGGCGGATGACTCAGGACGTTTGCGTCAAGGCAAGCCCACTGGCGCAAGTCAAACCCTGATGTGGCTCGGAGGCGATCCAGAAAGTGTCTTGGCTTCATCTTGGGTGTGCAAGCTTTGGAAACAATTGTCCACATAAAAACAGTTATTTACTGAAAACTTGAGGTCGTTATCAGGTTGGCTGGAGTCCGCCGCATGGCGGTGCAGGGCTTAGGTTGCACAGCACAGGATGCAGACCTTGCCAAAGGAAAGGACTTGCAATTTGAATATTCTGGGGGGTTCATCCACTTGTAAGCCTTTCCACAAGAATCCAAGTACGGCACGGTCCTCAGCGAGGAGGCGTACCTTATGGAATATCTCCACTTACTGCTGTGGAGCGTTCACAATACCTCAACAGGACTCCCAACAAGGAAGCTCCCAGGGTAAGGCCAACTAGTAGGTACTGTTTTAGGGACTGTCCAAGGTACTGGTGGGAGCAGTTGAAGACCAGACAAAACTTCCCATTGTGCCTGACAAGGTGGTGAGGGATGTACCACTCTTCCTTATGGTAGGGACTTTGAGCACAGTACTGGTATCGATTAGTTTCTGTATCTCCCTCTTATAGGCTTCAGCCTGGTTTGGGTTCTTTGGGAGGCGGCGCTCGGACTCTTTAGGCGAAGCAATTGGGGGGCATGTCAGGATGACGGAACAGCGGTGTGGCCTACCTCTGGATGCAATCTACTTTCATGCGGACGGTTTTAGCAACAATCAATCAATCAATCAATGTTTATTTATATAGCCCCAAATCACAAATGTCTCAAAAGACTGCACAAATCATTACGACTACAACATCCTCGGAAGAACCCACAAAAGGGCAAGGAAAACTCCCACCCAGTGGGCAGGGAGAATTCACATCCAATGGGACGCCAGTGACAATGCTGACTATGAGAAACCTTGGAGAGGACCTCAGATGTGGGCAACCCCCCCCTCTAGGGGACCGAAAGCAATGGATGTCGAGCGGGTCCAACATGATGCTGTGAAAGTTCAATCCATAGTGGCTCCAACACAGCCGCGAGAGTTCAGTTCAAAGCGGATCCAAGACAGCAGCGAGAGTCCCGTCCACAGGAGACCATCTCAAGCGGAGGCGGATCAGCAGCGTAGAGATGTCCCCAATCGATACAGGCGAGCGGTCCATCCTGGGTCCCGAAGAGCGGTCCATCCTGGGTCTCGACTCTGGACAGCCAGTACTTCATCCATGGTCATCGGACCGGACCCCCTCCACAAGGGAGGGGGGGACATAGGAGAAAGAAAAGAAGTGGCAGATCAACTGGTCTAAAAAGGAGGTCTATTTAAAGGCTAGAGTATACAGATGAGTTTTAAGGTGAGACTTAAATGCTTCTACTGAGGTAGCATCTCGAACTGTTACCGGGAGGGCATTCCAGAGTACTGGAGCCCGAACGGAAAACGCTCTATAGCCCGCAGACTTTTTTGGGGCTCTAGGAACCACTAATAAGCCGGAGTCTTTCAAACGCAGATTTCTTGCCAGGATATATGGTACAATACAATCGGCAAGATAGGCTGGAGCTAGACCGTGTAGTATTTTATACGTAAGTAGTAAAACCTTAAAGTCACATCTTAAGTGCACAGGAAGCCAGTGTAGGTGAGCCAGTATAGGCGTAATATGATCAAACTTTCTTGTTCTTGTCAAAAGTCTAGCAGCCGCATTTTGTACCAACTGTAATCTTTTAATGCTAGACATGGGGAGACCCGAAAATAATACGTTACAGTAATCGAGACGAGAGGTAACAAACGCATGGATAATGATCTCGGCGTCTTTAGTGGACAAAATGGAGCGAATTTTAGCGATATTACGGAGATTAAAGAAGGCTGTTTTAGTAACGCTTTTAATGTGTGACTCAAAGGAGAGAGTTGGGTCGAAGATAATACCCAGATTTTTTACCGAGTCACCTTGTTTTATTATTTGGTTGTCAAATGTTAAAGTTGTATTATTAAATAGAGGTCGGTGTCTAGCAGGACCGATAATCAGCATTTCTGTTTTTTTGGCGTTAAGTTGCAGAAAGTTAGCGGACATCCATTGTTTAATTTCATTAAGACACGCTTCCAACTGACTACAGTCCGGCGTGTTGGTCAGCTTTAGGGGCATGTAGAGTTGGGTGTCATCAGCATAGCAGTGAAAGCTAATACCGTATTTGCGTATGACGTCACCTAGCGGCAGCATGTAGATGCTGAAGAGTACAGGGCCAAGGACCGAACCCTGGGGAACTCCACACTTTACCTTAACATAGTCCGAGGTCACACTGTTATGGGAGACGCACTGCATCCTATCAGTAAGATAAGAGTTAAACCAAGACAGGGCTGAGTCCGACATACCAATTCGTGTTTTGATACGTTCTAATAAAATATTATGATCGATGGTATCGAAAGCAGCGCTAAGATCGAGGAGCAGCAACATAGATGACGCATCAGAGTCCATCGTTAGCAATAGATCATTAGTCAATTTTGCGAGGGCTGTCTCAGTCGAGTGATTTGCCCTGAAACCGGATTGAAAGGTTTCACATAGATTGTTAAATGCTAAGAGTTCATTTAGCTGCTCTGCAACAATTTTTTCGAGGATTTTCGAAATAAAGGGAAGGTGAGACACCGGTCGGTAGTTTACCATGAGGTCAGGATCGAGGTTAGGTCTTTTAAGGAGAGGATGAATAACCGCTTTTTTGAATGCTAGGGGAACAGTGCCCGAGGAAAGTGATAAGTTTATAATATTTAGCACTGATGGACCTAATAATACAAAAAGCTCCTTGATAAGTTTCCCAGGAAATGGGTCAAGTAAACATGTTGTTTGTTTTATTCCATTTACACGTTGTAACAATTCTTCTAGTGTTATTTCATCAAAACGAGAGAAACTATTTTGGATATTTGCAGTATCCGCCGTATATACAGTCGTATCCGTGTTACTATAACCCAGTTGTAGCTGGGACGCATTGTCTTTAATCTCCTTTCTAATAAGTTCAATGTTCTTATTAAAGAACTTCATAAAGTCATCTGCCCAATGGGTGGAGCTACTGGAAGGAGTCCCTTGTTGGGTTAGCGATGCTACTGTACTAAACAAAAATTTTGGATTGTTTTTATTTATGCGGATGAGATTTGAGTAATAATTAGTTTTAGCTCAGGTAAGCATGCGTTTATAAGTTATTAAACTATCACTCCATGCTTGATGGTGCACCTCAAGTTTAGTCGTGCGCCATTTGCGTTCCAGCTTTCTACATAATAATTTCTGAGCTCTAGTTTCTTCAGTAAACCATGGCGTACGCCTTTTTGGAGCCTTTTTTAACTTCAGCGGTGCTATACTATCAATGGTTTCGCGCAGGGCGTTGTTAAAGTTGTTAGTGAGGTTATCAATAGAGCCCACATACTTTGGGAACGGTGCCATTACCGAGGGCAGTAGGTCAGCAAGAGTCGTCGTTGTGGCCATATTAATGTTGCGGCTGCTATAGCAGTTATTATTATTATTAGCTTGCCGAACATGAGTCTGAACTTCGAATTTTGTAAGGTAATGATCGGACATTACTTTAGTATACGGGAGTATCATAACTTTGGAAACGGTGATACCTCTGACAAGTAGTAGGTCTATCGTATTACCGCTGCGATGCGTCGGTTCATTTATTATTTGTGTAAGACCACAGCTATCAGTTATAGTCTGGAGCGCCACGCACGGTGGGTCCAATGGGGTATTCATATGGATATTAAAGTCCCCCATTATAATTATATTATCGGCATGTGTCACTATATCAGCAACAAACTCTGAGAATTCACTAATAAAGTCCGAATAGGGCCCTGGGGGGCGGTAGATAACGGCCAGGCACAGAGGCAGAGGTGTGGCAGACTTCATAGAAAGCACCTCAAACGATTTATATTTATTATTTAAGTTAGGACTAAAGTTAAAGTTTTCGTTGTATATTAGTGCGAACCCCCCTCCCTTTTAAGGGGACGGGCAATATGCGCATTCGTATAGTTAGGAGGGGATGCCTCATTTATCGCAAAAAAGTCGTCTGGTTTAAGCCAGGTTTCGCTAAGACCGATGACGTTAAGGTTGTTGTCTCTAATGACCTCATTAACTAATAATGTTTTGGGAGACAAAGATCTGATGTTTAGAAACCCCATATTATAGGTAGTGGGCTGTTTTAAGGAGTTGTTGATAAAATTATCCGTAGTAGCAATATTAATAATGTTGCGTTTATTATGCGCAGTGTACTTAAAATAATTACGACCATAACTAGGAATTGATATGACGGGAATTTTCAGATTGTCTACTTGGTGCTGCGATAAACTGAACGCATCATAATTTGCCACCTCAGTAGAACGCATGTCTAACTCTGACGTAGTCATAGTCATAGCAGAAAAAACATTTTGTGAGTTGTGTATTATTCTACGAAAATTGCTCTGTGTACAGGGATCATCCAGCCTGGGGCTGGCTAGTTCTAACTTAATTGACTCCATACCCAGGCTAGCAGGCTCTGTAATTGCCTGTGACCGGGCTTGCTCTAGTGCAGTTAGTCAAATGTGGCTCAATGCGAAATCTATGTTCCGAGACAAGAGGATAGCGCCTTCCTGGTTAGGGTGAAGGCCGTCTCTCCTCAGCAAGCCAGGTTTGCCCCAGAAAGAGGGCCAATTATCAATAAACGTAAATCCCTGTTGTCTACAGAAGCTATCCAGCCACTTGTTAAGAGAGACTAATCTGCTATATCTCTCATCATTGCCTCTCCCAGGCATGGGGCCAGAGACAATTACTTGATGCCTGGATATCTTTCTGGCGAGATTACAAGCCCTGGCTATGTTTCTCTTTGTAATCTCTGATTGTCTCATCCTAACGTCATTGGAGCCAACGTGTATTACTATATTCGCATAACTAGTGGTGCGGTTAGCCTGCCGTACGTGTTTACTAGACCTGTTGCGAGTTAGCTCCCTAAGATTAGCTTCAATGTCAGGTGCTCTGCCCCCGGGAATACACTTAATTGTGGCTGGTAGCTGGTCTCCCTTTGATCTTATCACTTCCCTTTCCGGTCGGTAGGGATGAAACTAAATATTTGGGTTAGGTTATTCACGATATTATTAGATATATGGTAGGTGCATGGCCTTAACTACCATTGAGAACACTGAAGTCATATGCCTGATATTTTTTTAAGTGACAAAAAGAAGATGACATGCAGTGACTGCAAATGTACTTTGTGTAGGATAGTGTGTGTACTGTACATCATCATGCAGTAGTTCATCCCCTCTCAATATACGATTTTTGCTCATGCACAGTCCGTTACAACTCAACAACGTAACGCAATGAAGTCCAGTTTTACTTTGAACATTATCCAATCGGAAATGTGCTGTCAACATAACATGAACATTAAATCATATTGACGTGACTAAAGTTGGTTTAACATGAATACAATTGATGTGAAACGCTGTCGGTATTGTAACGTTGTCATGTCAGTCAGATGCCGCCCCGCCCCAAATACAGAACACACGCTCTGCGTAGGGCTTCGCAATCAGTGGGGGGGCTCATTTTGTTTGAGTAGCACATTAAAATGTGAATTATTGAAGTCGGACATAACTGAAGGCCTAGGTGGGAAACGCACGGCCCGCCACCGCTGACAACATAACATTAGATAGAACTTTATTGATTCCATCAGGAGAGTTCCCTTATGTATTATCTAAAGCTAATCGTAAAAAAATACTCTACATATTTGCACTAAAATAGATACAAACATAACTACATTACATTAAGTTAGCAAAAACTTATTTATCATAGCATATTGCTACACTAACATTACGCTAAGAACACAGTTAGCTCATGTCATTTTCGTGCTAGTATGTTAGTTTATTTAATATAGAAACATCACTGCATTGTTTGTATTTTAACAGTTAAAGCTTCACAGAAGCGGTTACAACACATGCAGGGACAAATGTCAGTTTTGCAAGTGCGAAATGGCGGCACAAAGTGCTTCTGTCGAGCCAGCGGCCCACATGGCTGTTTTGTGTTGTCAGTCATTCGCTCCCCAAACATGCACTTAACTGCCTCGGCCGAGATTTCCATCTTTTATTATCTTGCCACACAACAAAGCCCAAATTCATGCGCGCTGTCTTATCTGCCTCCTCGTCTTCTTCGCAGCGGTCGGCTTTGCGCTTAGCGGAGTCATCTGCAAACACACACTCTATGGCTGCCAATATCGGGACCATTGTGGGACGCAATGCGGCCACGTTGCCGCCTGTCGCGTTGCTATCACGTCCTTTTCCCTTCTTCTTCTCCTCCGTGTGATATCGCTTTATTAGCCCCTCCCCTTTTGTCTCTTGTGTTGTGTTATTGTGTTGCACTGTTGGGCAAACCTGACCTCTCTCCAGATGATAACCATTGATTTGTGTCTATATTACAAGTGGAACCGAGTTCACCGGACTGGCCACAGTGTGGCTCAACACTGCCATCTAGTGGTACTTTAATCTTGCTTCCTTGTGTCATGATGACGATGATGCTTGCAGAGTCATACATTGTGTGCAAGTGTTGTTGAAATGAACTCCCTCGAAACTCATTTTGCAGTCTGCTATGGACAAATTGACACTTTTTTGTTGCATCTGAGCGGTGCAGCCCAGTTGACAGCGTGCATGTGTAAGTAGCAGAATGTAGCCACCATCTGCTGCACATTAGATTTAGACCTCTGGCCCAATTCAATTAGCGGCCCAAGCCGAGAGGGACTACTAAAATGGTGAGAATGCAATTGCAGAGCAGAGAAAAGTGCACAAAATAATCCTTATTTCAATATTTATACCAGCTGTCGGCAAACTACAGTGCGCAGCCCGGATACAGCCCACCAGCATCCAAAATCCGGCCCACAGAAGAGTCCCAAGTTTAAAAAATATATATGTGTATTTACATTTTTTGTATTATAATTTTTTTTTAACTATGTCCTTTTTAATCCATTTTTTACTTCTTGGTACTCTCTGTCTTCTAGCCACTCAGGCAAATCATATTGCCAAAAAGTGCATTTTCCCATCGACGTGACAGCATCAGCGGCAAATGTGCACTCTTTCAGTCAATTAATGCGCGAGAAATATATATATATATATATATATATATATATATATATATATATATATATATATATATATCCGAAAGTATTTTGCCACCTGCCTTTACTCACATATGAACTTCAAGTGCCATCCCGTGGAAATGTCCAAAATGTTTGGGTATCCTGGAGCATTCAAAGTTCCTTTCACTGGAACTAAGGGGCCAAGCACAACTCCTAAAAAAAAACCCAACCCCACACCTTAATTCCTCCTCCACCAAATTTCACACTCGGCACAATGCAGTCCGAAATGTACTATTCTTTTGGCAATCTCCTTTCCATCCGATTGCCAGATGGAAAAGCGTCCAGAGAAGGCGTCTCCACTGCTCTAGAGTCCAGTGGCGACGTGCTTTACACCACTGCATCCCACACTTTGCATTGGACTTTGTCATGTATGGCTTAAATGCTGCTGCTCGGCCATAGAAACTCATTCCATGAAACTCTCTGCGTACTGTACGTGGGCTAATTGGAAGGTCACATGAAGTTTGGAGCTATGTAGCAACTGACTGTGCAGAAAGTCTTTGCACTATGCGCTTCAGCATCCGCTGACCCCTCTGTCAGTTTACGTGGCCTACCACTTGGTGGCTGACTTGCTGTTGTTCCCAAACTCTTTACTTTTATTATAATAAAGTTGACTTTGGAATATTTAGGAGCTAGGAAATTTTGCAACTGGATTTGTTGCACAGGTGGCATCCTTTAAAAGTTCCACGCTGGAAATCACTGAGAGCAGCCCTTTCTTTCACAAATGTTTGTAGACACAGTCTCCATGCCAAATAGCTTGTTTTTATACACCGGGAGAAGCTATTAGGACACCTGATTCTCATCATTTGGATTTTACATCCCGGCCCCCAGCCAAATTGTTTTTACCCAAAGCGGCCCCCGAGTCAAAAAGTTTGGGGACCCCTGATCTATACAAGTGGTGCCCATACTTTTTTAGCGGGCAAGCTTCTTATCAATTAACCACCTCCCCTCTTCAATACCACATCAAAGTGGTAGGTTTGTAGTTTCTTATTTATCCAGCTTCCATACTCCTTTATATACATTTTACAAGAAATACAACAGAGGCAAACTCCGTAGCTCATTAGATTGTACACGCTAGTTTTCAGAGACCCTTATTTTGTTTTTACAGACAGGATGGAGCAGCACTGTTATCGTGAAGACAGAAACTGTGCGTTTGGTCTTTAGAATTTTGACAGCAGGTGTTTCTCACGTTGCTGCGGGTCGTTTTTAGTTGGGGTTTTTTTTTAGCTCACAGCAGCAATCAAGTGACGAAAGTGACATCATAGTGAAAATTGAAGATCGCAAATTTTTTAGGTCTATTTTTTTAAAACCTGGCAATCAACAGACACAACTTCTGCGATCAACCTAAAGGGCATACCTGATCTATACAGTAGGTACTAGGGGTATTAGGAGTGGTTTTAACAACAATTTGATTCAATTCAGAATTTGTGGTTGCCGACACAATTTTCTTTTGAATGATATGTTCCGAAACGATTCAGTCAGTTAAAATCCATTCAGTAACTTTTTAGCAAAACAAATCAAAAGTGCGACTGTGAAATAAACACTGGATATTGGACACTGCAGCTGAAGTTTCCTATATTCCCGTTATTGTAAGAGAAAGTGTTAAACTTTTTATGAAGTTTGCTGTTTTAAAATCCAATGTTTCAATTTTCACAGTATCGAGGAAACCAATTGATTTCCTTTTAAAACAATGTTGAATCAATACCTATCTTCCGGATAGCCAACTTGCCAAGCACAGATCGAAGTAGTTGAATCTTAAGAATATAAATCGATATATGGATTAGTTTTTACACCACTAGTAAATACTCAGGTACTACACAATTTGATTCTTGGGAGTAACAATTGTATTCAGAATCGATTCTCGATTCAAAATAAATACTTTTTTTAATAGCATTGAGTACCAGTTCTATGATTAGCTGCATTCCTCTATAAAAAAAGACATGGGATTTTTTCCAAGAGTCAAAATGTCGGGATTTTTTCTATACATGAGTCTGATACAGACCGGTAAGGTCCCTTCCCACCCCTCCAATGGCCTCACGACCCATAGCAGGGGCCATAGAGGTTGGGTGCGATGTGAGCTGGGCGGCAGCCGAAGGCAGTGGACTTGGCGGTCCGATCCTTGGCTACGTAAGCTAGCTCTTGGGACGTGGAACGTCACCACACTGGGGGGGAAGGAGCCTGAGCTAGTGCGCGAAGTGGAGAAGTTTCGACTGGATATAGCCGGATTCACTTCGACGCACAGCAAGGGCTCTGGAACCATGGCGTAGTGGGTAGAGGGGCCGTGCCAGAAACCTTAGGGTTGCAGGTTCGCTTCCCACCTATTGACATCCAATTTGCTGCCGTTGTGTCCTTGGGCAGGACACTTCACCCTTGCCCCCGGTGCCGCTCACACTGGTGAATGAAAGATGAATGAATGATAGGTGGTGGTCGGAGGGGCCGTAGGCGCAAACTGGCAGCCACGCTTCCGTCAGTCTACCCCAGGGAAGCTGTGGCTACAAATGTAGCTTACCACCACCAGGTGTGAATGAATGATGGGTTCCCACTTCTCTGTAAGCGCTTTGAGTATCTAACAATAGAAACGCGCGATATAAATCTAATCCATTATTATTATTATTACTTCTATCGGGAGGGGCTGGACTCTCTTCCACTCTGGCGTTGTTGGAAGTGAGAGGTGACGGGCCGGGGTGGCAATTCTTGTTGCCCCCCAGGCTCATAGCCTGCACGTTGGAGTTCAACCCAGTGGACGAGAGGGTAGCCTCCCTCCGCCATTGGGTGGGGAGACGGGTCCTGACTGTTGTTTGTGCTTACGCACCAAACAGCAGTTCAGAGCAGGGGCGTCACGAGACCTAATACTGTACTGGGGCACACCTGGGGCACAAATAATTCATGTGAGCGTGCAAAGCGCGCAAGCAAAAACATTTTTAGCACTTATTTCTCATAAAAAATACGTAAATAGTTCTTTAAACTATGAAGTCATATCAGATTATGTTGTATGGATCTCTGATTAACCACCTGAAATTAACTAATGCATTTGACCTACTTGTGCACTTTTTTACTCCAGACTTCTAAACTGCTACTGGTAAAAGTAAAAAGAAGAGCAATGAATCTTTTTGAAATATATATTGCGGTAATCATCTGCAAATTTAACATCTACAAAAGTAAAACAAAAAATAAAACACCCCTACATCTCTGGGTTCTTTTATATTATTTAATTTCCTTTATGGCAATGTGGCTAATCCTATTTCAGATACACAAAACTATAAAATATACACAAAACAATAAAGCCACAGTAGTAGAATAAATGACAACTGTTGTGTGTCTGTTTCAGGGAAACATTTTCTGAGAAGTAAACTGTAACGTCTCCTTTTCATTTTTGCAAAGTGGTCAATCACTCTGACAGACATGGAAATATTACAGTTACTGTTATACAGTTGACCAGTGGTTCCCAACTGCTGGGTCGTGACATAAAAGTGGATTGTGTGTCATTTCAGTGAGTCGCAGTCAGATGTGTGCATGAAAAAAAAAAAGTTTAGGGGGAAAAAAATCAAATTGTGGCAACAAAACCAGATATTTTTAGCCATTTTTCTAGTGACTATTAGTGAGTATTTTAGCAAAAGGCAAACCAACTAACAAGTTGGAGGAGGACTCAGGAGACATGGAAATATATATTTTTTAAATCTAAACGGGGCAACAAAACCCGATATTTTCAGCATCTTTCTGAAACAAATACAGAAATGTTACTATTTTTTCTGGAAACAAAACCAAATGCTTTAACTGTAGCCATTTTTCTGGTGACAAAACAAGATTATTTTAGTCAAAGTCACACCGATTAACAGACAAGTCTACTGTGCTATTTTTCTGTGAAATAAACTTGAATGATTTAAAAATTTGGGTCACGACTTGATGATATGGAAAAATGTTTTTCTTCCTGAAAAATGTTTTTCTTCCTGAAGGTGAAGCATTTGAGAAGCACTCAACTCACACATGCTTACTCCAAATCATCATTGATGCAAGAACCAGCAGACAATAACCAACATTATGTTTCATGTTCATTGGAAATTCCCCGACAGCTCGTACAGCAAATGAATATGTTTGTCTTGATACAAGGAATAAGGTTAGCTGACTTAGCATCAACTTAAGACAATGATGTTGCCTAGCTAGCTAGGACTTCACTTACATCTCTCATTCCTCGCTTTCTCTGCTGCGGGGCGAATAACTTTCTTAAATCCATCTAGGAGTTACAGTTTGAGTCAAATCAAAATCAAAATATTGTAATTAACAAATTGTTGTTGGCTAACGTCACCTACCTCACGCAGTGATTCGAATCCCCCTCTCTCTCTCTCTCTCTCTCTCTCTCTCAACGAAGTCTCGATCCACAGGTGAATAAATTACCATATTAAGTAGCCATGTGCTCACTGTTTCGTGGAATGAATACAGTAGCAATCAATTACCATACTAAGTAGTATTGCGCTGTTGTCTATGTTATGTAGACTTAAAACTCTGAAGCGGTTTTTTTTTAATTGGTGAAATTTTTTACTGGGGCACTGCAGATCAACAGTGGGGCACGTGCCCCAGTGAAATATGTCTGGCGACGCCCCTGGTTCAGAGTACCCCCCCTCTTTGGGTACACTCGAGGGAGTACTGGATAGTGCTCCCCCGGTTGATTCCCTTGTCCTACTGGGGACTTCAACGCTCATATTGGCAATGACAGTGAAACCTGGAGAGGCGTGATTGGGGAAGAATGGCGCCCAGATCTGAACCCGAGTGGTGTTTTGTTATTGGACTTTTGTGCTCGTCACAGATTGTCCATAACAAACACCATGTTCAAAAATAAGGGTGTCCATATGTGCACTTGGCACCAGGACACCCTAGGCTGCAGTTCCATGATCGACTTTGTAGTTGTGTCATCGGATTTGCGGGCCTCATGTTTTGGACACTGCGGTGAAGAGAGGGGCGGAGCTTTCTACCGATCACCACCTGGTGGTGAGTTGGCTGCGATGGTGGGGGAGGATGCCGGACAGACCTGGCAGGCCCAAACGGCATTGTGAGGGTCTGCTGGGAACATCTGGCAGAGTCTCCTGTCAGAGAGAGTTTCAATTCCCACCTCCGGAAGAACTTTGAACATGTCACGAGGGAGGTGCGGGACATTGAGTCCGAGTGGACCATGTTCGAACCTCTATTGTCGAGGCAGCTGATTGGAGCTGTGGCCGCAAGGTAGTTGGTGCCTGTCGTGGCGGTAATCCGAGAACCCGTTGGTGGACACCGGCGGTGAGGGATGCTGTCAAGCTGAAGAAAGAGTCCTATCAGGTTCTTTTGGCTCATAGGACTCCGGAGGCAATGGACAGGTACCGACGGGCCAGGCGGTGTGCAGCTTTAGCGGTTGCGGAGGCAAAAACTTGGACATAGGAGGAGTTCGGGGAAGCCATGGAAAACGATTTCCGATTCTGGACCACCATCCGCCGCCTCAGAAGCGGAAGCAGTGCATTGTCCACACTGTGTATGGTGCGGTTGGTGTTCTGCTGACTTCGACTGCGAACGTTGTAGATCGGTGGAGGGAATACTTCGAAGACCTCCTTAATCCCACCAACACGTCTTCCTATGAGGAAGCGGTGCTGGGGAATCTGTGGTGGGCTCTCCTATTTCTGGGGCTGAGGCTGCTGTGGTAGTTAAAAAGCTCCTCGGCGACAAGGCCCGGGGGTAATTGAGACCGCCCCGGAGTTCCTTAAGGCTCTGAATGTCATGATCCGTAGTCTGGATCATGTTTAGTTTAGTTATTTTCTGTTAGTTGGGACTCCCTTTGTTGTTTGTGTACCTTTTTGTGAGTCAGTTTGGTCACCATGGCAACATATTAATTTCACCTACTGAGGGTTCCAGACGCACACCTGTTTTTGTTAATTACTTCCTTATTTAAGCCTGCCTTGTCCCGTCAGTCGGTCTTGGTCCCTTGTTTGTGGTATGCAACTGTTTCGTTGGTAATTCTAGATTTCTTGTTACCTGATCCTGTGCTAGTGTTAGCATTAGCTTCTGTGCTTTCGCCACGCGTTTCTTTTCGTCTGTTTTTGTACCAGTGTTTTGTTATTAAATCATTCTTACCTTTTAGTTGTTGTCGGAGTGTCTATGTTTGCGTTGGAGGAACGATCCCGCATTAAAATGCGACCCCCACGTGACAGAAGGGACCAAGCTTACAGTTCCTTCGCCATAGACTCTGAAGATGTGGAGCAAGGTACGTGGAGAGCAATGGAAGCGGAGACTCTACGCCACTCGCCCTTGGAGCGCCAGGACCTGATGTGGGGTCCTAATGCAAGTTGATTCCGATCACCTCCGTATGGCCCGAGGACATCGATCCACCACAGTACCGGACGCGTCAGCGAAGACGGAAGCCGTCCAAAAGGGCTCCACTTCGCTACGGGACGCGCCGCTCCCTCAGACTCCTCCGAGCAGCAAGACGCCACAAGCAGCAAAGTTTTCCTCGCCGCCGATGTTTGGTAATCCAGTCACTCATTTTGCCAAACAATTTTTCTGATTGGGCTGCTAACAAAATGAACTCCGGCTACGACTTCACTCCATCCACTCTTCATGACGTCACTCCGCCCACTTCTGATGACGTCACTGAATCGGCGCGCGGCGATGACATCATTCCGCCGGCGTCATCTAAGGAAGTCACGGACCATAATGTTCTTGTTGTGCCTTCTGTCTCCAGGTGTAAGTCACCTACAAAAGACTATAATTCAAAGATAAAACACTACCAGACATTTTTTGAAATTTAGATTTCCTCAGTCTTCTTTTGATTGCCAAGCTCCGCCCCCCATGGCTCTAGTCCCGCCACGACACGGACGTTTTCTTCTGTCCTCCCACACAATCTCAGGTGGGAGAGGGAGATGCACTTGCTGAACATTTTTTAGGGGAGGAAAATGAACTGGCTAAAAATTTTTTGGGGGAGGATTCTACCCACCTCCAAACCTCCCTCCACCCACCCCGAAAGACAGTTCCAGACCGCAAGAAGTGCGTCTGGTATCCGCTCATTGGGGGGGGCTGGGGCAGGGGGGCGGTGCGGGGGGAGTGGCACAACTGCGCCCAGCCAAGCCGCAACCTCCTCTTAGGCCACCTCCACCAGCTCCACGACCAGTACCAGCACCAGCTCCACGACCAGCACCAGCTCCACGACCAGTACCAGCTCCACGACCAGTACCAGCACCAGGTCCACGACCAGTACCAGCTCCACGACTAGTACCAGTACCAGCTCCACGACTAGTACCAGCACCAGCTCCACGACCAGTACCAGCACCACGCCAAGTACCAGTACCAGCACCACGCCAAGTACCGGTACCAGCACCACGCCAAGTACCAGTACCAGCACCACGCCAAGTACCAGTACCAGCACCACGCCAAGTACCAGTACCAGCACCATGCCAAGTACCAGCACCATGCTCCCGAAAATACGCAGCTCGTCAATACCAGCACCAGCTCCACGACAAATACCAGCACCAGCTCCACGACAAATACCAGCACCAGCTCCACGACAAATACCTGCACCAGCTCCACGACAAATACCAGCACCAGCTCTACGACAAGTACCAGTACCAGCTCCACGCCGCCAAGCACCGCCATGCCAAGAACCAAGCCAAGTCTCGTCTTCTGCTGCGTCCACGCCTGACACGTCTTCTGCTGCGTCCACGCCTGACAAGTCTTCTGCTGCGTCCACGCCTGACAAGTCTTCTGCTGCGTCCACGCATGACAAGTCTTCTGCTGCGTCCACGCCTGACACGTCTTCTGCTGCGTCTACGCCTGACAAGTCTTCTGCTGCGTCCACGCCTGACAAGTCTTCTGCTGCGTCCACGCCTGACAAGTCTTCTGCTGCGTCCACGCCTGACAAGTCTTCCGCTGCGTCCACGCCTGACTCCTCGTCTTCCGCTGCGTCCACGCCTGACTCCTCGTCTTCCGCTGCGTCCACACCTGACTCCTCGTCTTCCGCTGCGTCACGCCTGACTCCTCGTCTTCTGCTGCGTCCACGCCATGACTCCCTCGTCTTCTGCTGCGTCCACGCCTGACTCCTCGTCTTCTGCTGCGTCCACGCCTGACTCCTCGTCTTCTGCTGCGTCCACGCCTGACTCCTCGTCTTCTGCTGCGTCCACGCCTGACTCCTCGTCTTCTGCTGCGTTCACGCCTGACTCCTCGTCTTCTGCTGCGTCCACGCTTGACTTGTCTTCTGCTGCGTCCACGCCTGTTACGACGGCGCCGACGTGCCAACTTCCACGTCGACCATGGATGTGGCCGGCCCCTGGTCGTCCGCCACGCCAAGTGCATCCACCTCCCTGTCGGCCACGGATGTGCCGCTCCCTGGTCGCCGCCTCGCCGGCTGCAGCGGCGTTCCACTCGCCGCCGCCACTTGATCTTGCCTCGGTGGATTCGGGGACACTTGGCCTGGCGACCCACCGCCAATTCCTCCCTCGCCCTCCCGTGAATCTTGACCCTGCTTGTTTTTGTTTATGGACATCTGGTATCTGTCCTTGAGGAGGGGGTACTGTCATGATCCGTAGTCTGGATCATGTTTAGTTTAGTTATTTTCTGTTAGTTTGACTCCTTTGTTGTTTGTGTACCTTTTTGTGAGTCAGTTGGTCACCATGGCAACATATTAATTTCACCTGCTGAGGGTTCCAGACGCACACCTGTTTTCGTTAATTACTTCCTTATTTAAGCCTGCCTTGTCCCGTCAGTTGGTCTTGGTCCCTTGTTTGCGGTATGCAACTGTTTCGTTGGTAATTCTAGATTTCTTGTTACCTGATCCTGTGCTAGTGTTGGCATTAGCTTCTGTGCTTTCGCCACGCGTTTCTTTTCGTCTGTTTTTGTACCAGTGTTTTTTTATTAAATCATTCTTACCTTTTAGTTGTTGTCCGGAGTGTCTATGTTTGCGTTGGAGGAACGATCCCGCATTAAAATGCGACCCCCACGTGACATTGAATGCTGTGGAGCTGTCTTGGTTGACAAGACTCTGCAGCATCACGTGAATATCGGGGGCAGTGCCCCTGGATTGGCAGACCGGGGTGGTGGTTCCTCTCTTTAAGAAGGGGAACCGGAGGGTGTGTTCCAACTATCGTGGGATCACACTCCTCAGCCTTCCCAGTAAGGTCTATTCAGGTGTACTGGAGAGGAGGCTACGCCGGATAGTCGGACCTCGGATTCAGGAGGAACACTGGGGTTTTCATCATGGTCGTGGAACTGTGGACCAGGTCTATACTCTCGGCAGAGTCCTTGAGGGTGCATGGGAGTTTGCCCAACCAGTCTACATGTGCTTTATGGACTTGGAGAAGGCATTCGACCGTTTCCCTCGGAAAGTCGTGTGGGGAGTGCTCAGAGAATATGGGGTATCTGACTGTCTTATTGTGGCAGTCCGCTCCCTGTACGATCAGTGTCAGAGCTTGGTTAGCATTGCCGGCAGTAAGTCGGACACGTTTCCAGTGAGGTTTGGACTACGGCAAGGCTGCCCTTTTGTCACCGATTCTGTTCATAACTTTTATGGACAGAATTTCTATGCGCAGTCAAGGCGTTGAGGGGTTCCGGTTTGGTGGCCGCGGGATTAGGTCTCTGCTTTTTGCAGATGATGTAGTCCTGATGGCTTCATCTGGCCGGGATCTTCAGCTCTCACTGGATCGGTTCGCAGCCGAGTGTGAAGCGACCGGAATGAGAATCAGCACCTCCAAGTCCGATTCCATGGTTCTCTCCCGGAAAAAGGTGGAGTGCCATATCTGGGTTTGGGAGGAGAACGTGCCCCAAGTGGAGGAGTTCAAGTACCTAGGAGTCCTCTTTCACGAGTGAGGGAAGAGTGGATCGTGAGATTGACAGGCTGTTCGGTGCGGCGTCTTCAGTAATGCGGACATTGTACCAATCCCTTGTGGTGAAGAAGGAGCTGAGCCGAAAGGCAAAGCTCTCAATTTACCGGTCGATCTACGTTCCCATCCTCACCTATGGTCATGAGCTTTGGGTCATGACCGAAAAGATAAGATTACGGGTACAAGCGGCCGAAATGAGTTTCCTCCGCCGGGTGGCGGGGCTCTCCCTTAGAGATACGGTGAGAAGCTCTGCCATCCGGGAGGAGCTCAAAGTAAGGCCACTGCTCCTCCACATCGAGAGGAGCCAGATGAGGTGGTTCGGGCATCTGGTCAGGATGCCACCCGAACGCCTCCCAAGGGAGGTGTTTAGGGCACGTCCAACCGGTAGGAGGCCAGGGGGAAGACCCAGGACACGTTGGGAAGACTATGTCTCCCGGCTGGCCTGGGAACGCCCCGGGATCCCCCGGGATTTGCTAGACGAAGTGGCTGGGGAGAAGGAAGTCCGGGCTTCCCTGCTTAGGCTGCTGCCCCCACGACCCGACTTCGGATAAGCGGAAGAAGATGGATGAATGGATGGAGTCTGATACATTTCTGTATTACTGGAAAGAAAACTTTTTTGGGAGGGATGATGTTCTACCCAAATATGGCTGGACAGAAGAGGGTTTCTTTTTTTTTAATCGATTAAGAATTGTTCAACGTAAGAATCATGATTCATTTGAAAATCTAATATTTTTTTACACCTAGGAGATACCCACTCTTGTCAATGTATGACTTTATGCATTATTTACTCATAACAATTGAGAACATTTGGAAAGATGTTCAATAGTGTTAAGTAAAGGGAAATCTACAGTAAACTAACACTCCTCAGAAAATATAAACCCGAAAAAATGGACATTTGGGTTTTGACACCGGTTAAACAACTTTATCTTCCAGTGGATGCATTATGTTGGCCTACTCCAATGGAAAGGTTCACATTATGACTTATTTATATGGCGACCATGGGTGAACCGAGCATTCTGTGAACTTTTCTGGCTTTATTTCAGTTTGCTGTAGCGAAATGATCAAAAAAGAAATGTCACATTTACTAAGAACCAGCCAGGAACGTAATGATGTTGAAAATATATTTTTGAAGGTACTACATTTGTCTTAAATTTGCGCTGTAGTCAAGAAAATATTCAATTATCCGCAAAAAAAATGAGAGACGACAGTGTAGCAAAATATGTTGTTTGTGTTGTTGTGGCACAGCGAGAGTTGTCTTTGATTCCGCCAGTCGACTCTCACCTGTTCCTCAACGCCACATGCAGTGCAAACATGCCCTCAGGCAGGCAACACAAACACAAACACACACACACACACACACATACACAACAACTGACAACCCCACAGACACTTGAAACGTGTCAAAGAAGGCAGAGGACATGTTGCAAATGCATCAATATGCACACAATGTCTGTTGTTGTGTTACAAGCAGTGTCCCCGTGCACAGACGGAATGTTCCGGTTGGCTTGCGGTTAGACTGTCTCAAAGTAATCATGGCCGCCATATACTTGTTGTGTACATCCTCGTTAGGTGATGCTGTAGTGCTGTTCTGGTGTTGCGTTCAGAGACATGAATGTTGGCCGAGGCTTTGTGCGTTGTAATGTGGGTCAATCTCACGATGCTTGGCTGCAGATGTTGCATGACTTAGCGTCTCATTAGCTTAGTGGCCCTTTGTCAGGTCTGTTCAATGGTCAGAAAGTATTTAGGGAAATAATTACGAAACAATTATGTTTTGGTTTTTTTTTGTTTTTTTTACTTTGAATAAGGTGCTAATTCTGATGCTAATTTAAGTCATTACAAGTTAACATGGATGGCGCTTCATTACACACACTGATGTTTTCTCAAATTTAATATGAAAGGATAGGATTAGAGTTGCAGCTATCGATTGTTTTAGTAATCAAGAAATCTACTGAATGTTTTGTTCAATTATTCGAGTAATGGGATATAAAACACAATGTGTTTTGTTGGAATAACAAACAATTTTTCGGCTTGCCATAACCTTTTGTTCTTTTCTTTTGGTAATAAATACACACCAGTTACATTGAAACTGCATGTTTTACATTTTCTCATTAATGAAAAAGATTTAAGTAAAATGTAATATCCACTTTTTACCACCACGCAGATCTATTGCAGCGGCCATGCAGAAACTGTGTCCGTGTATTTAAATTTACGGATCCTATCCCCTCCAGATTTTCTTAAATTTGATTGTTGTTCAACAGACACAAGACATTAAAACAACATTGAGAATTTGTTGAATTAGGTCGTGATGTTGAGCAACTCATTGCTTTTTGAAAATGCTTAATCAATGTTGGGTTCTGACGTTGATTTGCTCTTTGAATTATGGTAATTTCCCAACCAATATTTTACAACACAAATACATGGTTGAAACAACATGCTTTTTCACAACATTCATCCAATGCCAGGTTGTGGCGTTGATTCGACGTTTAAAATTTTATCATTTCCCAACCAACAACATGGATCCAACATCAACATTGACTTAATTTACAAATACAACTATTTTGAAACCAGTGACGTCCGGTGAGGTTTATAGCTGGTGAGGCACTGACGTAATCAGAATCAGATTTACAAATATACAGTATGCGCTCTGCGAAGATTATTTGCCATTTGATTGGCAGCAGTTTACGGGTTATGCTTAAGTTCTGCATTCTTTACACATACATACTGCCGCCCACAAAATGTGCATTTCATTAAAAACAAAACAAAAATAATGTTATCTCCGCCTTACCTTTATTTATAAAAGAAGTCCATGCGCCGGTCCCTCTGGAAAAAAAATAGCCGTCACTTTCTGGTAAAAGTCCTCCTTCACGTCCTACAGTTTTTTAAAAGTCTTTTAAGAGTTCAACATAGTTGCAGCGATTAGCAGAGCTCCTACTCTCATCATTTCCATGAAATGCTAGCTGCTGTTTGGCGAGGAAGCAGGTCGCATTGATGACATCTTTTAAAATCTCTCAGTTCTCTTTTACCATAGCATTGTTGACACTGATGTTGAGTCGCCGCTGTTAATCCAAAGCCAAGTCTATCCTCATCATCCCAAATATTTTTAGCTCAATCTAGCTTTGAAAATTCTTTAAGTCACAAAATCCCATTTGAGTCCACACATTTCCACAGGTTGAAAAAAGAAGGCAAAGAAAACAGAAAAGGCTGTTTCTTGCAGAATATCCACAAAGCCAGTCTTTTCACGTATACCACTCCATTTGGAAAGAGCGAGTAACTCTCCGTCCTGTTGAGTGAAACAAACCATTCAGTTGCGACATTAGTCTTCCTTTAGTAATTATCTTCTGCTTCGCTTGAAAGTCAACTTTAGAAAACTGTTTGAATGCGGAAATGTAGTCATCCATGTTGAAAGTCGAGATACACGGGATGGAAAAAATATGTTGCTGAGGCCACCGTATTTCTGGGATCATGAGCACCGCCCCTATTGTGAGGCACGAGAACTGTTTGCCTCACCTCAGACTTTTTTCTCTGCCATTTTGATGGCTCAACCAACACACAAAACATGTTACTCGCTGCAGCACTTGACTCGCTTACGCCACCGTATGTCTCTGATCATGTGCGCCCCTATCGTCAGACACGAGAACTGTTTGCCTCACATCAGACTTTTTTCTCCGCCATTTTGAACGCTTAGCAACACACCAGACAAGAACACGCTCTGGCCGCACAGCAGACAGAGAAGTTTACGAGGGATTGCGAAAATTCAGCGGTTTTGAAGAAAAAATAACACAAATTGGTGAAGCTAAATGAAAATAAAAAACTAACAATTACAATTATTTGATCATTATACATTTTATTTATTTGCATGATCACAGGTGAGGCACTGCCTCCCCTGCCTCCCCTGACCGCACGTCACTGTTTGAAATGTTGTTTAGAGGTCAGTTTTAAAAAACATTTATCTTTAATCAATGTTGTATCAATGTCTGGTGCCTGCTGGGTATAATTATTAAATGAATAATTGAAGCAAAAGAATACAATATTAAGATTTTCCTAATCAAATTAATTGATTAATCTTTGCAGCCCGAAATATGATAGACTGTACAGTATAAAAACCACATTGGTGACATTTCAGATACTCTCTTTAACATCAGACAGTTTGCTTTGCTTGACATGCTACAATGATACTTTAAAGCTAATTGGGAAGAGGTTGATTGGCAACACTAAATTGGCCCTAGTGTGTGAATGTGAGTGTGAATGTTGTCTGTCTATCTGTGTTGGCCCTGTGATGAAGTGGCGACTTGTCCAAGGGGTACCCCGCCTTCCTCCCTAATGCAGCTGGGATAGGCTCCAGCATCCCCCGCGACCCTGAACGGGACAAGCGGTAGAAAATGGATGGATGGATGGATGGCACGGGTTAGCTAAGCTACAGCATGGATGAAAACGCACAAATAGAGAATTTTGTAAGGAAAAAAAGTATTATTTATAGATTATATTACTACTTTATAACATGATAGACTGGTGTCCAAACTGTCAGACCTGGGTCTATCGAACTCCATCTGCATGTGGATTAAGGACTTCTTATCCAACCGCCCCCAGAGGGTGCAGTTGGGTCGCCACATGTCATCGAGCCTGTACCTCAGCACCGGCTCTCCACAAGGCTGCGTGCTGAGCCCCCTTCTCTACTCCCTCTACACATACGACTGCACACCTGCCCACTCCAGCAACTCCATCATCAAATTTGCGGATGACACCACCGTAGTGGGGTTCATCTCGGACGGAGACGAGGCTGCATATAGGGACCTGGTGGAGAAGCTGTCGGATTGGTGCACAGTCAACAACCTGGCCCTGAACACCTCCAAGACCAAGGAGCTGGTCATAGACTTCAGGAGGAGTAAAACGGACATCCTGCCTCTGATCATCAGCGGTGACTGCGTGGAGAGGGTCTCCGACTTCCGCTTCCTGGGAGTCCACCCGGCCGACGACCTATCCTGGAGTACCGACACCACGGCTACCATCAAGAAGGCACACCAGAGACTGCACTTCCTGAGAATACTTAGGAACAACCACCTCTCTCAGGAGCTGCTGGTGTCCTTCTACCAGTGCTCCATTGAGAGCGTCCTGACCAACTGCATCTGCGTGTGGTTCAGCAGCTGCACGGCCGCAGAGTGAACAGCACTCCACAGGGTCATAAAGACCGCCCAGAAGATCATCGGATGCCCCTCCCCTCCCTGGCTGACCTGTACAGATCCCGCTGTTTCAGGAAAGCACAGAGCATCCTGAAAGACCCATTCCACCCCGGGCACAGCCACCTAGAAATGCTACCCTCGGGCAGACGCTATAGGGTGCAAAAAAACAAGCACAAATACACTAAAAAACAGCTTTTACCCAAGAGCCATAGTAGCATTAAACAGGCACTGAGTGAGCACAATATGTCCATCATGTTTTTAAATTTTTTAAATTTTCTTTCGGTCTATAATGTGCAATAATGTTATATGTATGTGTTTATATATACTCATATGTATGCATGTATGCATCTGTGTGGATATATATATATATATATATATATATATATATATATATATATATATATATATATATATATATATATATATATATATAAAGATACATCTCGCATTTCTATCTCTTTTTACTATTTATATTATGAAATTGTGTATGCACCTTAGGGGATCTGCTCCAATTTCGTGGTTCTTTGAACCTGTTCACTGCAATAATGACAATAAAACTATTCTATTCTATTCTATTCTATGATTTGAGTTTTACTTACATTCAATCAGATCCCCCACGAATTCGCAATGTTGCAATCACGCCGATCCATGCAATTTAACAAATCCCCAAGAAATATGTGCAGCCTTGCAACTTTTTCCGATTTCGCAGCTTTCTTGCCCGTTTTGCTAATCATCGATTTAATGTGTCCTATATCAGCGCTCGTCAACTGTTTGTTTATTTTGTAGACGAAACAGGAACAGCAATGTGCATACTTGCCAACCTTGAGACCTCCGATTTCGGGAGGTGGCGGGTGGGTCAGGGGGCGTGGTTGGGGCGGGGCGTGGTTGGGGGCGTGATTAAGAGGGAAGGAGTATATTTACAGCTGTTGTGTGCGCAGTTGTGCACGGCACTCTCTAAAAGCCATAGATGTTCTTGTCACATATGCATGATTGATTGATTGATTAAAACTTTTATTAGTAGATTGCACAGTACAGTACATATTCCGTACAATTTACCACTAAATGATATCACCCAAATAAGTTGTTCTACTTGTTCAAGTCGGGGTCCACGTTAATCAATTAATGGTACAAATATACACTATCAACATAATACAGTCATCACACAAGGTAATCATCATAGTATATACATTGAATTATTTACATTATTTACAATCCGCGGGGTGGGATGAGGAGCTTTGGTTGATATCAGCACTTCAGTCATCAACAATTGCATCAACAGAGAAATGGACATTGAAACTGTGTAGGTCGTACTTAGTAGGATATGTACAGCGAGCAGAGAACATAGTGAGTTCAGATAGCATAAGAACAAGTTTATACATTAGAAATACATTCGATTATTTACATTAGGTTATATAAAATCTGGGGAGATGGGATGTGAATGGATTGAAGTTGAAGTTGAAGTTGCCTGCAGATGTTGCCTGCAGGTGTTGTGGTGCATGTACAGTAGATGGCAGTATTGTCCTGTTTAAGAGTGCCACAACATTGCTGTTTAAGGCAGACGAAATGCTTTACGGTAGACAAAAATGTGACTGCTGTTGTTGTGTGTTGTTACCGCGCTGGGAGGACGTTATTGAAAAGGCCTAACAACAAACCCACTGTTACGACTGGTTGGCATAGTGATGCCAAATTGGTCCCTTCGAGGATGCGTCGGCATGAACACAGCAACGGTAAGTTTAAATGATTTATTAACCTTACCAAAAACAGACTATGAACAAAAACACTGGAGCTAACAGACAAAAATAAACCAAGGGCGCTAGCATGAAAGCTAGGAATAGACAATACAAAAACTATACTTGGCACGAAGCACACAAAAGAGTAAACAAAAAACATTCAGCATAAAAGCTGTAATATCTAGTGGCTTAGCGTAAGAGCTAGCGAGAAAATACATACGGGTAGAAGACAGTCGTGAATGTTGCTCGAAGGCAAATTAGAGTCCCAGAATGAGTAAACAGAAAAAGTGAGCTTAAATAGGAGGGTGATAATTATTAGCAGGTGTGCGGGGCGAGACTAGCAGGTGGACTGATGAGTGAACCATGGTGACTGACTAAACAGGAAGTAAGAGTGTAGAACAACAGTGATACAACAACTGGAAGTATAAACCATATGTGGTGATCCAAGTAGCGGATCGCAACACCCACATAAGAAACCAAGAACTCGCCCTCGATCATTCTACAGGTATAACGTCATTGGGCAGGCACGCTGTGTATATTGTGGGAAAGCGGACGTGAAAACAGGCTGTCCTCACTAAGGTCTGCATGGAGCTGGTGGGGGTGTGGCCTCCAGCTTCGCCTGAATTTCGTGAGATTTTTGGGAGAAAATTCGTCCCGGGAGGTTTTCGGGAGAGGGTTGGCAAGTATGGCAATGTGTAACAATTTTTGAACTACGTATTACTCTAATGACACAACTCTCGTCTTCACCTGTAGCTCAAAATATAAATCCATGCCTCACAGACTGGTCAGATCATACGTCCACCTGTCCACCATCTTGCAGCAGGCATTTGTCAAAACTTCATCGGCAATACCATGTCACTGTATGTTGTATAATGTATGTACGGTAAATGTCTAGTTTTTCCTATTTTTATCTGAACTACATCATGTATACAGTATTTGTTACAGTGTCACCATTTAATAGAAAAACAACAAATTACATGTTCTCTCCTTGATTGCTACTGTAAGTGTGCTATATTCATAACTAGCGATCAACAGTGCATCTTATTGAAAATGTTTTATGTTACAACCGTATTTCAAAAGGCATAAATTAATGTTGGCCCTTTAAAATTCTACACACAATACCCTATAATGACGATTAAAAAAAATTTTTTTTAGAGCTTTTAGAAAATGTATTAAAAATGAAAAACTATGAAAATCAAATACACATAAGTATTCACAGTCTTTGCTCAATACTTTGTTGATGCACGTTTGGCAATAATTTCAGCCTCTGTCATGATCTGTGGTCAGGATTATGCTTTTGTTATTTTTTGATAGTTTTGGACTCTTGTAGTTCCTGTTTGCGCTCCCTTGTTTGTTTAGTTACCATGGCAACTCAGTAGTTTCACCTGCTGCTGGTGTTCGGACACGCACCTGGTCTAATTAAGAGATTATTTTATAAGCCTGTCTTTCAATCATCAATCAATCAATGTTTACTTATATAGCCCTAAATCACTAGTGTCTCAAAGGGCTGCACAAACCACTGCGACATCCTCAGTAGGCCCACATAAGGGCAAGGAAAACTCACACCCAGTGGGACGTCGGTGACAATGATGACTATGAGAGCCTTGGAGAGGAGGAAAGCAATGGATGTCGAGCGGGTCCAACATGATACTGTGAAAGTTCAATCCATAATGGATCCAACACAGTCGCGAGAGTCCAGTCCAAAGCGGATCCAACACAGCAGCGAGAGTCCCGTTCACAGCGGAGCCAGCCGGAAACCATCCCAAGCGGAGGCGGATAAGCAGCGCAGAGATGTCCCTAGACGATACACAGGCAAACAGTACATGGCCACCGGATCGGACCGGACCCCCTCCACAAGGGAGAGTGGGACATAGAAGAAAAAGAAAAGAAACGGCAGATCAACTGGTCTAAAAAGGGAGTCTATTTAAAGGCTAGAGTATACAAATGAGTTTTAAGGTGAGACTTAAATGCTTCTACTGAGGTGGCATCTCGAACTGTTACCGGGAGGGCATTCCAGAGTACTGGAGCCCGAACGGAAAACGCTCTATAGCCCGCAGACTTTTTTTGGGCTTTGGGAATCACTAATAAGCCGGAGTCCTTTGAACGCAGATTTCTTGCCGGGACATATGGTACAATACAATCGGCAAGATAGGATGGAGCTAGACCGTGTAGTATTTTATACGTAAGTAGTAAAACCTTAAAGTCACATCTTAAGTGCACAGGAAGCCAGTGCAGGTGAGCCAGTACAGGCGTAATGTGATCAAACTTTCTAGTTCTTGTCAAAAGTCTAGCAGCCGCATTTTGTACCAACTGTAATCTTTTAATGCGAGAAATGGGGAGACCCGAAAATAATACGTTACAGTAGTCGAGGCGAGACGTAAAAAACGCATGGATAATGATCTCAGCGTCTTTAGTGGACAGAATGGAGCGAATTTTTGCGATATTACGGAGATGAAAGAAGGCCGTTTTAGTAACGCTTTTAATGTGTGCCTCAAAGGAGAGAGTTGGGTCAAAGATAATACCCAGATTCTTTACCGTGTCGCCTTGTTTAATTGTTTGGTTGTCAAATGTTAGAGTTGTATTATTAAATAGAGTTCGGTGTCGAGCAGGACCGATAATCAGCATTTCGGTTTTTTTGGCGTTGAGTTGCAAAAAGTTAGCGGACATCCATTGTTTAATTTCATTAAGACACACCTCCAGCTGACTACAATCCGGCGTGTTGGTCAGCTTTAGGGGCATGTAGAGTTGGGTGTCATCAGCATAACAGTGAAAGCTAACACCGTATTTGCGTATGATGTCACCTAGCGGCAGCATGTAGATGCTGAAGAGTGCAGGGCCAAGGACCGGACCCTGGGGAACTCCACACGTTACCTTAACGTAGTCCGAGGTCCCATTGTTATGGGAGACACACTGCATCCTATCTGTAAGATAAGAGTTAAACCAAGACAGGGCTAAGTCTGACATACCAATTTGTGTTTTAATACGTTCTAATAAAATATTATGATCGACGGTATCAAAAGCAGCGCTAAGATCGAGGAGCAGCAACATAGATGACGCATCAGAATCCATCGTTAGCAATAGATCATTAGTCATTTTTGCGAGGGCTGTCTCCGTGGAGTGATTTGCCCTGAAACCGGATTGAAAGGTTTCACATAGATTGTTAGACGCTAAGTGTTCATTTAACTGCTCCGCAACAATTTTTTCGAGGATTTTTGAAATAAAGGGAAGGTGAGACACCGGTTGGTAGTTTACCATGAGGTCAGGATCGAGGTTAGGTCTTTTAAGGAGAGGATGAATAACCGCTTTTTTGAATGCTAGGGGAACAGTGCCCGAGGAAAGTGATAAGTTTATAATATTTAGCACTGATGGACCTAATAATACAAAGAGCTCCTTGATAAATTTCCCAGGAAGAGGGTCAAATAAACATGTTGTTTGTTTTATTCCATTTACACGTTGTAACAATTCCTCTAATGTTATTTCCTCAAAACGAGAGAAACTATTTTGGAGGGCAGTATCCGCCGTATATACCATCGTATCAGTGTTAATAGAACCCCGTTGTAGCTGGGACGCATTGTCTTTAATCTCCTTTCTAATGACTTCAATTTTCTTACTAAAGAATTGCATAAAGTCATCAGCTGAGTGGGTGGAGCTACAGGAGGGGGTCCCTTGTTGGGTTAGTGATGCTACCGTACTAAACAAAAATTTAGGATCGTTTTTATTACGGTGGATGAGATTTGAGTAATATTTAGCTTTAGCTAAGGTAAGCATGCGTTTATAAGTTATTAAACCATCACTCCATGCTTGATGGTGCACCTCAAGTTTAGTCGTGCGCCATTTGCGTTCCAGCTTTCTACATAATAATTTCTGAGCTCTAGTTTCTTCTGTAAACCACGGGGTACGCTTTTTTGGAGCCTTTTTTAACTTTAGCGGTGCTATGTTATCAATGGTTTCGCACAGGGCGTCGTTAAAGTTGTTAGTGAGGTTATCAATAGAGCCCACATATTTTGGGAATGGTGCCATTACCGAGGGCAGTAGGTCAGCAAGAGTTGTCGTTATGGCCGTATTAATGTTGCGGCTGCTATAGTAGTTATTATTATTATTAGTTTGACGAACATGCGTCTGAACCTCGAATTTTATAAGGTAATGATCGGACAATACTTTAGTATACGGGAGTATCGTAACTTTGGAAACGGTGATACCCCTGACAAGCACTAGGTCTATCGTATTACCGTTGCGATGCGTGGGTTCAATTATAGTCTGGAGCGCTATGCACGGTGGGTCCGATGGGGTATTCATATGGATATTAAAGTCCCCCATTATGATTATATTATCGGCGTGTGTCACTAGATCAGCAACGAACTCTGAGAATTTATTGATAAAGTCCGAATAGGGCCCTGGGGGGCGGTAGATAACAGCCATGTGTAGAGGGAGCGGTGTGACAGACTTCATAGTAAGCACCTCAAACGATTTATATTTATCATTTATGTTAGGACTAAGGTTAAAGTTTTCGTTGTATATTAGTGCGACCCCCCCACCCCTTTTAAGCGGACGGGCAATATGCGCATGTGTAAAGTTAGGAGGACATGCCTCATTTAGCGCAAAAAAGTTGTTTGGTTTAAGCCAGGTTTCGTTGAGACCGATGACGTTAAGATTGTTGTCTCTGATGATATCATTAACTAACAACGTTTTGGGAGACAATGATCTTATGTTTAAAAAACCTATATTATAGGTAGTGGGCTGTTTTAGGGAATTTTTGATCAAATTATCCGTAGTAGCAATATTAATAATGTTGTGTTTATTATGCCCAGTGCATTCAGTATAATTACGACCATATCTAGGAATTGATACGACGGGAATTTTCCGGTTGTTTGATTGTTGCTTTGATAAACTGCACGCATCATGGTTAGCCACCTCAGTAACGGGGATTTTCCGATTGTTTGTTTGTTGCTTTGATAAACTGCACGCATCATAGTTAGCCACCTCAGTAACGGGGATTTTCCGATTGTTTGTTTGTTGCTTTGATAAACTGCACGCATCATAGCTAGCCACCTCAGTAAAACACATGTCCAACTCTGAAACACTCAAAGCAGAAAAAACTTGTTCTAATTTAACTGACTCCTTACCCAGACCAGTAGTCTCGCATCTTCCATTTAAATGCGGCTGCAGGATGGAGGGAAGTGGTGTTCTGTGGGGATTAGCCTTCTGCTTTGTTTTTAGCCCCGCTCGACATCCGCGTTTCCGATCACACCGCTGGCGTCTGCTCCGTAGACGGCCCCCGCTGCTACTATACTCCCCTGCTTCACAGGCCGCTGGATGTAGCCGCCGAATTATTCCCATGCTAGTTAGCACGTCGAACAAGCACGCGTCTATCAGTCCAAAACGGCCCGATATGTCCACATCCAGAAGTGTCTGGCGGTCGTACGTGATCACGGAGTGACCACGATGTGAGCCAGCCATAAAGTTTGTAGAATTGTCCGGTATTTCTGCCAAATCTTCCATCTTTAGCAGGAGCTCCGCCATGTCGCAGCCCGTCCGGGGGCCGCCATCTTGGATTACTTTGCTTGTTAGTCGTCCTGGAGTCATTGCTCTTTTCAAGCCACAGTTTCATGCTCGTTTCATGCCATTGCATTATTCATGCTGCTCGTTCCATGTCCGATTCCAAGTTTTGCTAGTTATTTGTTTCATGCCACCGTAAGTTTTGTTCTATGCTAAAATTTGGCTTGTTGTGTTCATGTCTATGGATTCATGTTCTAAGTTTTTTGCCTTATCTTCCGCATGCGATAGGCACGCTTGCCTTCGGGTTATTTTCAGGTTTTTTTGCACTTCGTTGAGTGTTAGTGAATAATTAAATATGCTCCTACCTGCTACCCTTGTCCGGAAAAGTCCATTTGCATCGCGGGAGAACAAACTTCGCAGCAAGCTACGAAAACCCCCCGGTCATAACAGCCTCAAGTCTTATTGAACATGATGCCACAAGCTTAAATCATGCAATCAAAGTTTATTTATGTAGCTCTTAATCAAAAGTGTCTCAAGGGGCTGCACATACCACAACGATATCCTCGGCTCAAATCCCTCATCAGGGCAAGAAAAATCTCTACTTGGCACACTTATTTTTGGGCAGTTTCGCCCATCCCTCTTTGCTGCACCTCTCAAGCTCTATCATGTCAGATGGGAAGCGATAGTACACAGTCATTTTTAGATCTTTCCAGAGATGTTCAATCGTATTCAAGTCTGGGCTCTGACAGGGTAACCCGAGACATTTACAGAGTTATCCTAAAGCCATTCCTTAGATATCTTGGCTGTGTGCGTAGGGTTGTTGACCTGCTAAAAAATGAATCGTTGCCCCAGTCTGAGTCCAAGTCTTAGTACAGAGTACTCTCGAACAGGTTTTCCTTCTGGATGTCTCTGTACATTGCTGCATCATCCTTCCCTCTATCCTGACTATTCCCCTAGTTCCTTCCACAGAAAAAAGGCCCAACAGTATGATGCTGCCACCATCATGCTTGACTCTAGGGATGGTATTGGTGACCTGGTGATGAGTGATGCCTGGTTGCTTCCTAACATGAAGTCTAGCAGTCATCCCAAAGAGTTGAATCTTTGTCTCATCAGACCAGAGAATTTGCCTTTTCATGGTCTGAGAGTCGTTTAGGTGCACTTTGGCAAATTCTTGGAGAACTGCCATGTGCTTTTTACTAAGAAATGGCTTCAGCCTGGGGTGTTTGGTGGACTGCTGCAGAAATGGTTGTCCTTTTGAAAGGTTCTCCTCTCCACAGAGGAAGGCAGTAGTTCTAACAGAGTGACTATTGGGTTCTTGGTCACATCCCTGACTAGGACCTTTCTCCCCTGATTGCTCAGTTTAGACAGACAGCCAGCTCAAGGAAGAGTCTTTGTGGAGGGACAATTAAGGCAGCAGATATTTTTCTGTACCCTTGCCCAAATTTGTTCCTCGAGACAATCTTATCTCGGCAGTCTACAGAGAAATAGTAAATGGTAAATTGATTAAACTTGTATAGCGCTTTTCTACCTTCAAGGTACTCAAAGCTTTAACATTATTTCCACATTTACCCACTCATATACACATTCCCACACTAATGGCGGGAGCTGCCATGCTAGACCCTGACCGGGACCCATCAGGAGGAAGGGTGAAATTTCTTGCCCAAGGACACAACAGACGATGACTAGGATGGCAGAGGCTGGGATCAAACATGGAATGGCCGGTCTAACACCCGAGCCACGCCATCCCCAATTCTTTCAACTTCATTCTTGGTTTGTGCTCTGCCATGCAGTGTAAAGTGTGAAACTCCAATTAAGCTGTAGAAACATCTCAAGGATGATCAGAGGAAACAGGATGCTCCTGAGCAAATTTTTTAGCTTCATGGCATAAGCTGTGGATAATTATACTGTTTACATGTGATGTCTTGGATTTTTATTTTGAATACATTTACATAAATCCTTAAAAAATACAAAAAACATCATCGTTAGGGGCTATTTTGTGTAGAATTCCGTGGACAAAAATTAATTCATTCCATTTTGGAATAGGCTGTAACACAGGATTCAATTGGCGGCCCGTGCGCAACATTCGGCTCACAAGGCTTGATGAAACCATTTAAAACAGGATTGCTCAGGTATTTACTCCCGCCACCCCGCAGGTAGTAACAGCGAAACACTTGTATCACAATGTGAGTAGAAGAAGATGGCACTATCGACCTGGAAAAAAAATCTAAATAAATCGCAAAAATCTGACTATTAACAGTGACTGGACAACAAAGTTGTGTTGTTTTGGCTGTTTAACTTTGGCGATCAAAACTCATCAAATACGTAAAGCGCTGAATCTGATGAGCAAAGAGTGATAAAGCTACTCCTTAGGTTTAATTGTATTAAACTATATGTGTGCAATGTTTTCTGTGTATATTAACACTAAACCTATTTTTTTTATGTAACGTACACAATGGACATTATGTAAAATACACAATGAACATTATTTATGTAAAATACACAATGGGTGTTACACTTTTGTAATGTTTATATTTTCAGTTTTATGAACCAAAAAAGGAAGAGTTATAAAGAATTAAAACTGAGGAAGGAGAATTATTAAAAAGAAGGAACAACAATCAAAACAAAACTTAGCTTCTGTTTCTTCATGATGTTAACTATTTGTCTAGCTGCACACGCTGGAAACGAGTAGCAAGGGCAGAATGATTTGTTTTTTGACAGTGCAGTGTGGAAGCGGATGTGCTTACTTTGTAATTAAGTAAACACAGTCTCAAAGGAATATAACCTGCTGAAGCACTTTCCAAAAAAACATCCAAATGTTGATGTCCGACCTCTGAGAATTTGGGCTCTTTAAACTGAGGCCCCTTCATTATGTGGTTGAGTAGCCCTGCTGTAACATAAAATGTGGAAAAAGTATTTCTGGATGCACTGTATGACAAATATCAATCTTGACAGTCATGTACATAAGTGATTTATTCATAAAGCATATAGCTGTCACATAGCCTGCACTGTTTGACGCCCCGTTTCTTGACTGACTTGCAATTGTCGGACCCAAGGGTCGGGGGGTCTATAGATGTCTATGGCTCAAACACACTGACAGCACTAAGTCTTCTGGGTAATCCATCCATCCCATCCATTTTCTACCGCTTATTCCCTTTCGCGGTCGCGGGGGGCGCTGGCGCCTATCTCAGCTACAATCGGGCGGAAGGCAGGGTACACAGATAGACAGACAACATTCACACTCACATTCAC
The DNA here is from genome assembly GCF_033978795.1 of Nerophis ophidion. NCBI lineage: Eukaryota > Metazoa > Chordata > Actinopteri > Syngnathiformes > Syngnathidae > Nerophis > Nerophis ophidion. The sequence continues at coordinate 22,955,368 of NC_084620.1, forward strand.
ACACTAGGGCCAATTTAGTGTTGCCAATCAACCTATCCCCAGGTGCATGTCTTTGGAAGTGGGAGGAAGCCGGAGTACCCGGAGGGAACCCACGCATTCACGGGGAGAACATGCAAACTCCACACAGAAAGATCCCGAGCCTGGATTTGAACCCAGGACTGCAGGAACTTCGTATTGTGAGGCAGACGCACTAACCCCTCTTCCACCGTAAAGCCCCTTCTGGGTAATGTAGTATATAAAAAACTTACCAAGAAACCCCCGTCCTAACTACCTTGTTTACATTGACATGTTTTTCCAAATTATGTACAAATTTGTGTGAAAATAAATCATATTTTGTTTCATATGTAGATATGTGCTTTGGGGGGTTAAAGTTACAGAGACCACTTAAAACATTGATAACAAATTAATAAAATACAAGCTGATGCATTTTTTATTTACATAAACCTCAAATGTTTTTAAGCATCTTCAAGTGTGAGCATCCTTTTGGTGAAGAGAGTGATTTAACCCTTGTGTAATGTTCATATTGTTACCCAATATAAATAAAAATAGAAATGTGTAGGGGGTGTGTATGGTGTGTGATCATTAAATATGTATTCAGATATATGTTCTTCACAGAAAATGAGCCAAAGTCAGTGAGTCTCAGTTTGAAAAATTAATCGTATCATTTTTCTTTTGATAAAAAATGAAAACAGACCGAACACCAGGGATGTTCCTTTCCTTCAGCTGTTGTGCTCAGCAATTGTTGAGGTCAAGCTGTGTAGTTCTTCTCTTTCAAGGGCCTTTTGTTGTTCTTTTTATTTCTTTTTTTCCTCTTTGCATTTCTGCCACAATTCATTTTGACGTTTTTTTTCTCATATGCAGTCGACAGTCGCTCGATGTCCTTTCTTGCCGGACACACCTTTTTGAGATGTTAGTATGATTCAGATACATGATGACTTCTGTGTGTGTGCGTGCGTGCGTGCGTGCGTGCGTGATGACACATTGCACTGCACTCATCAGCCTTTGTGCAAAAAATTGGTTTGTGGTTGTTTTTCTGCACGTGCATGCTTCATGTGTTCCCTTTTACGGTGTGTGTGTTCATCAGGTGTCACCTAGTTTGTGCATGATCCCCACAGAAAGCAGCCACCACTGTTGGCATGGCAACGGCAGCAACATCATGATGCATCATGGCTTCCAAGCACGCCACCAAGCAGGGCGACAGGGCAAGTGTGCATTTGTGTGTGTGTTTTCTTCCAGCTTTGTGCCACACATCCATTGATGTCCTACTTTTATTATGAGGATTTTTGACTTTGCTGGGACATTTTGGTTTATCTACACATTCATAAAAATGTAGCAAATTCTGCTGGTGTGTTCATTCTCATGAAACAAAAAAACAAAAAAAAGAAGCATCTTCTGGGATCCCTCAAAAAAGTGTCGACTGTTTCGTCGGAGCAGTCTTTCTCTCAGGGAATAAAAGTCACTGGTCCATCCCAAATTTTTTGGGATGACAAATATGTTGAGTAAGAAGGATCATCAAGACAGAATAATAATATTACCAAGTTTTTCTAAAGCTTTAGGAGACCAGCCTTACAATGCGTTAATAAACCTAAACTAAAGACCCAAAGTGTTTACATTGTCACGCTTGAAGCGCATTGTGATGCGGGAATTAGTTCTCCCCAGGGATGCAAAGGACACTCCGGACGAAAACGTAAAGGTAAGATGATTTAATAACTGATACACAATACTAAACAGACAGAAATCAACAGAAGAACAACGTGCCGAACGCACGGGAAGCTAAGGCAATACTTAGCACAGTGACTAGAGCCAGATACATCAATGTAAATGAAACTTACCGCAAACAATGGACCAAGACCGACTGACGGGAGAAGGCAGGCTTGAATAAGAAAGTAATTACAACACAGATGCGCGTCAGGAGCAAGCGGCAGGTGAAAACAATGAGTAACTATGGTAACAAACAGGCATTCAAACCGGAACCGAAAGAGTCCAAAACAAACTCAAAAACCTAAATCAAAATATGCTCCGGGCAGCAGATCATAACATAACCCCCCCCCCCCCTCATTAAGGGACAGATTCCAGATGTCCCAAAAAATAACTTGAACCCCCCACTTCCACGATAAGAAAGTTCAAGAGTGAAGGGAGGGCGGAGGGAGGACATGGCGGAGGGTCGCCAGGCCATGTGTCCCAGGAATCCACCGGGGACAAATCAGGTGGCGGCGGCGAATGGAACGCCGTTGCCGCAATTGTTAGGGCGGGCGACCTCGAAAAGGCCACATCCGTGGCCGCAGGGGAGATGGGTGCACTTGGCAAGGCGGTTGACCAGGGCACGGCCACACCTGTGGCCGACGTGGAGGTGGGCGCGTCAGCGCCGTCGTCGTGGCAGGCTTGGAACCAGCGGACGAGTCAGGCGTGGACGCATCAGCGGACGAGTCAGGTGCGGGTGCAACAGACGAAGCAGGCTCGGGTGCAGCAGACAAAGCAGGCGGCGAAGCGTGTCAGGCCAGCTCGAGGTCGCTGAGAGGTCGTCATGGAAACAGGCGGCTTCGTCGTGGAAACAGGCGGCGTTGTCATCGTCGCGGAAACAGGCGGAGTCGTCGTCATCGTGGAAACAGGCAGAGTCGTCGTCGTAGAAACAGGCGGAGTCGTCGTTGTCGTGGAAACAGGCGGAGTCGTCGTCGTCGTGGACACAAATGCTGGTGTGGGCTCCAGCCCCGGAGCAGGTGCTGGCGTGGAGACCAGCCCTGGGTCAGGTGCTGGCGTGGAAATCAGCCCTAGGGTCAGGTGCTGGAGTAGAATCCAGGCTAGGTACAGGTGCTGGAGTGGGATCCAGCCCTGGGACAGGTGCTAAAGTGTGATCCAGACCTGGATCAGGAGCTGGAGTGGGATCCAGCTTAGGGCAAGGTGCTGGAGTGGGAACCAGACCTGGATCAGGAGCTGGAGTGCGATCCTGCTTAGGGCCCGGTGCTGGAGGGGGATCCATTCTTGGGACAGGTGCTGGAGTGGAAACCAGACTTGAACTAGGACTAGGACTATGACTTGGACTAGGACTTGGACTTGGACTAGGGCTTGGACTATGACTAGGGCTAGTACTTGGACTAGGACTAGGACTAGACTTGACTATGACTGATTAGGGCTTGGACTAGGGCTAGGATGAGGACTAGGAGGACTAGGACTTGGACTAGCTACAGGTGCTAGTCGTGGTGCAGCAAGCCGTGGTACAGGTGGAGGTGGTCTAGCTGGGACTTGCGGTTTGGCGGGTCAAAAAACCGGTGGCCTCGCCGGAGGTTGCGGCTTGGCTGGGCGAAAGACCGGTGGTGGTGGCATCGCCGGAGATTGCGGCTTGGCTGGGTGCAGCTGTGCTACCTCCCCACCACTAGCCCCCTCCCCCTCAAGAAGCGGATGCCAGACGCGCTCCCCGTGGTCTGGAATTGTCTTCAAGGGTGGGTGGAGGGAGGTCAGGAGGGGGTCAGACTCCTCCCCACTTGAAAAAAGTCTAGTCACCCCCCCACTTTAGACTAGGTGGGAGCAATAGTCACTGGGGGCGGAGCCAAAGTCACTGGGGACGGGACTTGGTAAGCGTGAGACTGAGACTGAAAATATCTAAATTTAGAAAAAAATCTATCATAAGGATTAAGGACTAAGGACTAAATGCTTTAGTAGACGGCTGACAAAGGGAGTAAACCACATCTAAAAAAAATTCTTGGTGTATGACGTCATCGTTAGTGGGAGGGATGACGTCATTACGGAGAAGTGGCGAAATGTCAACAGCGGAGGTTTTTTCTTGCCTCACAGCCCAGTCGGAAGATTGTTTGGTAAAATTAGAAAGGGAATTACCAAACCTCAGAGGGGATTACTGGGCTGTTGTTGGCGTGCTGATGTCCGAAGTAGGCGTCTTCGGGAGCGACGCGTCCTGGCTAGGCGAAGACTCCATGCGGTCCATTGCTGGGGAACGAGTTGCTTGGTCCATTCTGTAATGCTTGAAGCGCATTGTGATGCGGGATTTAGTTCTCCCTAGGGATGCAAAGGACACTCCGGACAAAAACATAAAGGTAGATGATTTAATAACTGATACACAATACTAAATAGACAGAAATCAACAAAAGAAAAACATGCCGAACGCACGGGAAGCCAAGGCTGGTACTTAGCACAGAATCAGGAAGCACAAGGGCAGCGTGCCGAACGCACAGGAAGCTAAGGCAATACTTGGCACAGAGACTAGAACCAGATACATCAACGTGACTGTAGCTTACCGCAAACAATGGACCACGACCGACTGACGGGAGAAGGCAGGCTTGAATAAGAAAGTAGTTACAACACCGGTGTGTGTCAGGAGCAAGCGGAAGGTTAAAACAATGAATAACTGTGGTAAAAAACAGAGGCGTACAAACCGGAACCGAAAGAGTCCAAAACATACAGAAAACACAAAAAGACTCAAGAACCTAAATCAAAAATCCGGGCAGCGGATCATAACACACATGGGAAAATATTACCTGTTTTAAACATGACTATGGACTAAAAAAAGAACACTTAAAAATACTTCCTTCTCACACTACCAAAGCCAGTTTTTAGGAACATGTCTGACATGATTTAGGCACACAAAAAAACCTCATAAACTCACGCGTGAAAAGACACAGGAAGTCTTTGGTAATGTGGAAAGCCGCTTGAAATGTTCAACGCCAAATTACCAAATTTGAAACACGTGTACTGGACAGACATATGACGTTAAATTGCAAATCATTTAAGTTTTATGAATTTGCATTAACTGTTTAGTGTGTGATGAAGCTTCTTCACTTAATATATTTATTGGCAGCACCTAGTTGAAAAAATGCATCCATCCATCCATTTTCTACCGCTTATTCCCTTTTGAGGTCGCGGGGGGCGCTGGCGCCTATCTCAGCGGAAGGCGGGATACACCCTGGACAAGTCGCCACCTCCTCGCAGGGCCAACACAGATAAACAGACAACATTCACACTCAAATTCACACACTAGGGGCGATTTAGTGTTGCCAATCAACATGTGATATCACTGCTTGGTATGCTCCAGTTTCCTTTAAACTCTCTATACCCACATTAAGTCCTCCATCTTGTCCTCGCTGCATGTTAAGTATTGTTGTTGAGTCTCCATAGTAACATACAGTGCACTCAATTGAACATGTTTGACTTTATTTACACCTCCAGTAGACCAACAATCATTGTGCTCTTCGCCCTTGACTTCTTCTCTCTGGGTTCACTGCATTGTTTTTTAATGGACAATGTGGATGTTGAAACACAGGAGATACCTGGTTATTTAGGTGTGTGGCACACACCAGATTTCAGCAGGGTGTCATAAGAGAAAAGTAAGGCACTTTAATGAGTAGAAAGCTTGCATATTTGGGGGTGGTTAACATTACGGTGATGATAAAACACATTTAGTTTCCTAGAGGGGATGTTTGCAACCTTCCCACAGATGCCTAAATGGCACTTACTTTGCCGATGTGTTAAGTCGGGCTGTCAAAGATAACAGGTTAACTCGTGATTAATCACAAAACATTATCCCATTGATCATTTGACACAGGAGGTCCTTCATACCGACAGCCATCAGACTGTATAATGCATATGTTCCTTGACTGCACTTAAATGTAGAATATATGTACAACATATTTATATTATACGTATATTATATATATATATTGTATATTATTTATTATTATTATTGTCTATTGTCAGTGAACTGTGGTGTTGAATTTCCCCCAGGGATCAATAAAGTACTTTCTATTCTATTCTATTGTAGTCTATTTGTGTATTCAGATTAAGCACACAATTTATTTGGAATGTACTTGTTCCTTTACCTTAAATGTGGATGGTTACAAAAAAAAAAAACATATTTCAACAGCTAAGCATTAAATTCCGATTTTTGCATTGCAGCTAAAGTGCTGCGCACCCCCCGCGTGAGAGCAGTGATCCACTTGCTAGCATACGACACAGGTGACAAAAGTTCAAAATGAAAGATTGTTTTGTGACAACATTCAATGTTTCTGATGTATTTAAGAATCAGACATCAACTTAGACAAACTTTAATGGTTCACAAGGGAACATTTATACACAGTAGCTAAGTTATAAGGAATAGGAAAGGATAATTAAATGCTAACAAGGGCACAAAAAGAGGGCGGAAACAATAAGTAAAAAGTAGACCAAAGAATATAACATATATATAATACATTCATATAATATAAGTGTGTGTGTGTGTATATATATATATATATATATGTATGTCTTATATTGCGCTCTACCTTGGTAGAGCGCAATATGTAGGTGTGGGGAAAAATCATTTTTCCCCACTGCTGTCTTGGAGCCACTATGGATTGAACTTTCACAGTATCATGTTAGACCCGCTCGACATCCATTGCTTTCGGTCCCCTAGAGGGGGGGGGGGGTTGCCCACATCTGAGGTCCTCTCCAAGGTTTCTCATAGTCAGCATTGTCACTGGCGTCCCACTGAATGTGAATTCTCCCTGCCCACTGGGTGTGAATTTTCCTTGCCCTTTTGTGGGTTCTTCCGAGGATGTTGTAGTCGTAATGATTTGTGCAGTCCTTTGAGACATTTGTGATTTGGGGCTATATAAATAAACATTGATTGATTGATTGATATACATGCACATTTAAATTTTCCTGAGGGAACTCTCCTGAAGGAATCAATAAAGTACTATCTATCTATCTATCTATCTATCTATCTATCTATCTATGTATCTATCTATCCATCACGTTCTAGCTAGAATATAAATCCATATAGTAGATATATATATATGTATATATATATATATATATATATATATATATATATATATATATATATATACACACACAGTGGGGCAAAAAAGTATTTAGTCAGCCACCGATTGTGCAAGTTCTCCCACTTAAAATGATGACAGAGGTCTGTAATTTTTAATCATAGGTACACTTCAACTGTGAGAGACAGAATGTGAAAAAAAATCCAGGAATTCAAATTGTAGGAATTTTAAAGAATTTATTTGTAAATTATGGTGGAAAATAACTATTTGGTCAACGATTCGAAGCTCTCACTGATGGAAGGAGGTTTTGGCTCAAAATCTCACGATACATGGCCCCATTCATTCTTTTCTTAACACGGATCAATCGTCCTGTCCCCTTAGCAGAAAAACAGCCCCAAAGCATGATGTTTCCACCCCCATGCTTCACTGTAGCTATGGTGTTCTTGGGATGCAACTCAGTATTCTTCTTCCTCCAAACACGACGAGTTGAGTTTATACCAAAATGGATACATGGATGATACAGCAGAGGATTGGAGAATGTCATGTTGTCAGATGAAACCAAAATAGAACTTTTTGGTTTCACATTCTGTCTCTCACAGTTGAAGTGTACCTATGATGAAAATTACAGATGTCTGTCATCATTTTACGTGGGAGAACTTGCACAATCGGTGGCTGACTAAATACTTTTTTCCCCCACCGTATACATATATATATAACTATCTATCTACTATATGGATCTATATTATAGATGGATAGATAGATAGATATATTGCTGCAACAAAAAAGAAAGCATAGAAATATAAGAATAGATCAAATATAGGTAAATACAACAGAGAATATACATTATAAATAAAGAAAGGTGCACATACATTAGAAGAAGTGTAGTAATGGACAAATATCGTCTATTTCTGTATGGCAAGTGATTATACAGCTGAATGGAGTGCGGAATGATGGAGTTCTTCAATTGAACACTTTGGGAGCGAAGCTGCCGGAGCCTGTTGGAGTCGGCGTTACACTGTCCCTCAGTTGTCTTGTTTTTGATTGATTGATTGAAACTTTTATTAGTAGATTGCGTAGTACCGTAAATATTTCGTACAATTGGCCCTGCGATGAGGTGGCGACTTGGCCAGGGTGTATGCCGCCTTCCGCCCGATTGTAGCTGAGATAGGCACCAGGGCCCCCCACGACCCCAAAGGGAATAAGCGGTAGAAAATGGATGGATGATCACTAAATGGTAACACCCGAATAAGTTGATTAAGTCGGGGTCCACGTAAATCAATTCACGGTATGAGTGGTGTAGTGGGTGGGCAAGATTGTCCATGATGGCGAGCAGTTTGTCCAGTGTCCTCCTGTCCCTCAATGACACAAACGCCTCCAACTGAGTGCCAATAGTTTGGACGGCTTTCTGAGTTAATTTGTCCATGCGGTTTAAGTCCATTTTGCTGGTGCTGCTCCCCCAGCAAACCTCTGCAAAGTACAGGGCACTGTCTGGCAAGGCTGGAAATGATGCACATGCTAATGTTTGCATCTAAAAATCCATTTGTGATATGGATCTTCTTCTTCTTCTTTGAGTCCTTTGCAATCTCAGATGTCATTCTGCCAGTATCTGGCACAGGACACAGCTGTTGGAGTGGGTTCAGCCAGGTCCTGGGGGGCGTCGCCACATTCCAGCAGGGGGGACATTGTCTGTACTGCTCCATACGTGACCTCTGTATAATAGTTCAATGATATGGATGAATGTCCACAACAAGAGGATCGAGAAAAAGAAGGAGCTTTTTGACTCCGACATCTGCGCAGACTACAATAGACGCGCATTTTTTCGGGACTTACAGATGCAAATCCCAAATACACATTAGCAAGAACCAATAGTTAAGTAAAGTGGTATTGCATAATATGTCAAAACAAACATCAAATAAGATGTCTCTTAAATCGTGCCATTTTGGGGTGCTTACACCATAATACGTAAATAACCGAATATTAAAGCTCAGCACATATGACTACGGCAGCCATAATGCCAACAATATATCACGTGATGCGGCTTCGTAGCTTACCAGAGTCGTACTAAAACATTTTGAGAGGTTATTGAGGGCTATGTGTAATGTTCTGTATTCTCAATGAAACATCAAAGTTTTAGCCTTGCTTGCTTGTGTCATTTTGCAGTACACACCTATCTCTTATGTGTGACTGCCATCTACTGGTCACACCTATCATTACACCATGTACCAAATAAAATTGCTTCAAGGTCAGTCCGCACAACTGTAATTAATACGTACATTAGGCGCAACGGGTTGTAAGGGTTGAAGCAGTTCTTGAGAAAATGAAAGGCATTGTAGGCCGAAAAATATGGTAAAACAATTGCTAATGTCTGGTGTAGCTATTTCTTGTGCCGGTTGAGTATTCTCTGGACCCCAGCTTTCAAGTGATAAAATATTTTTTTATTTTCGTGCTTTCTTTGCTTTTCAGCAATGTTTAGTTGAAGGTTTTTGGCAAGCGTCTCTCCTTCCGTGTTTCTCTTCCCTCTCATGGTCTCCGACGCTCCTGATAAAGAGACAGTTGATTACACAACTCGTTCCAGCAGAGAAATCTCCTCACCTGTTGTTGCTTCACAGCCGGCCCCTGCACATGCCCCCCAACCCACCCCCCCCCCACCCCGCAGGGGACACGTGGACCACGCGCCTTCAACATCTGGTTTCTGTTTATGTGATAGAAAGTATAATTTGTCATAGAATACTTTATGTATGCAAAAATATAATTTTTTTGGTACAAAATCTGAAATTCGGTTACGTCTTTTATTGGTTTTGTTGTTATTCTTCTTAGTTTAGTCTATATTTATGTTGGCAGCACTCCGAGTCATCCTTTGTTTATGTTATTTTTGCTACAAGTTACTGAGCTCATGCACCTGCCTCTGTTTATTGATTAGTGTCTCCACCTGCCGCCGCCACCAATCACTCTTCTTTACAAGTGCATGTCACCCTCGAGCAACAGTTTTACTAACTTTTGACTTGTTATGCCATGATAAGTATCTAAGTTTGTCCTGTGTTTGGAATAAAAAAGATTAATCTTGCCTGCACGAAGCTTCTTGCCCCTTCTGCCGCATCTTGGGAAAAACGACCCTCGCAAACATGTGACCAGAGCGTGACAATAATTGTTCAAATTTATTAGATAAGTAGTATTTTCTGTACAGTTTTCAACTGAATTACCCAGATACCACATTGCATTTTTGCACAATATTAATCAGGTGTTTAATTTGTCATGTTTTAAGAACAACTGCATCAAAACATGTATGGAATGGTTTGTGAGGCGCATACAAATCAGAGACGTGTGTGTGCGTGATCACATTAAGATTAGCGGCATGCATTATTTGAAGGCGTGATGGGCGAAAACCCAAATAGATGATCCGGGAGGATAAGCCGCTTGTTCCGACAACAGTGGAATGATGATGAAACCGGTGGTAACTAACGCGGTAGAGAGGTAACAATGTAAGATGATTAAGATGTTTAGTTTCTTTAGGGCTGAGTAGATTCTAGCATGATCTTTTTTCTTTCTTTTAGGTGGACAGTATAGCTATTATTTACTGTGAATGACAGAAATTACAAAATAACAAGACAATATTGCCATTTAGGAGAGTGAGTAAGAAGTTGTGATGTTATGGTGCCATCCGTCAGTGCTGGGTTTTCTGGTAAAGGGTGTGGCATGAAGGAGTTAGACTCTGGATATACAAGATTTTGGAGACTTTCCTAAATTTCTTTATAAATATGCCATGCATGCTATTGTTGAGACACGTGTTCTTGGTGTGGTTCTCATTTAACCCTGTTATATGCAGGCTCTTTGTGTCTTATTGTATAAAGCAACATAAAGTGACTTTGCTCATTGGTTCATCATTGTAGGGCTGCTTTTTGTTATTGAGAGTTAAGCCTTTTCCCCCCACAATGTCAGATCGTCTTTGTTTTTAGCTCGCGATCAACACAGACGGCGTTAGTTTTCTCCCCGCTAACAAATCATTGGCATGCTCTGTTTCCATGCTATTTTTTGCAGTGCTCTGAATGCACGCTGATTTCTAAAGTGTATCTGGCGGAATTATCATCGCCTTAATGAAACATCCCGGCTTCTTTTATGTGGAGAGCTCAGGCAATCAGCGCGCAAGATTGAGCTCCTCCACGCTGATAGAGACGCAGTATCGACAAATCAAAGTGATGGATTCAATTAAAAATACCCTGCATGCCTTTTTGTGGAAAAAGTCATTTGATTTGATTTTATTTTTTTCAAATGTAAAAATACACCCTCTTTAAAAATATTTCTAACAATACTTTTTGCAGACATTGTTGGGCTACCCTTGTGATTGTAAAGTAAAATTTAGCCAATGGATGTGTATTGTAAAAGGTGCCAAAGTAGTTTTTAACCTGTTGCTGCTTGACCAATGTGGCTAGGAAAATTGCTGACTCACCAAAAACTCACTCAGACGAAGTAATTCAATTAACAATATGTTAACTGCTTAAAAATCGTAACATTATCAAATGTTTTTCCTCCTATAGAGGTAAAAAATAAGAACATAAATCGATATTAACTAATACCAAATTTTTTATTATTTATATCTAATCTTTGATAATACATTTTTTCAAGTGACCCCAAGACTCAGAATTAACTAGAAAAAATACAATATCAAAGGATGTTTACAGTGTGTGTATGAAAATGGACCGACAGACATTCAAATAGTGGGGTGTAATTGTGTATGTACAGTAGAAGGTATGTACATTAGACGTAAAGTCAAGGGACAGACTGATAACGGCATGCACTTGTGTGAATGGAAAGACACAGGTTTGCATGAAATGTGTACATGAATGTTCGGATATGTTTACATGAGAGGTGTATGTGAATGGACAGATATGTTTACAAGAGGTGTATGTAAATTGACAGATATGTTTACATAAAAAGTGTATGTGAATGGATAGGTATGTTTGCATGAGAGGTGTATGTGAATGGACAGACATGTTTACATGAGAGTTGTATATGAATGGACAGATACGTTTACATGAAAGGTGTATATGAATGGACAGATGTGTTTACATGAAAAGTGCATGTGAATGGACAGACTGGTCTTAACATTACAGTACATGGTAAAATAAATGGTAAGACAATTGTTTACATGAGGTGTATGTGAAAGGATAAACTAATGTATATTTGTTTTCACAACAGGTGTACGTGAATGGACTGTTATTATGTGAGGTGTATGTAAATGGAAAGATACTGTATGTTTACATGACAGGTGTTAACTATTGCCAGCTATGTTTACATGAGAGGAGTACGTAAATCGACCGGTGTTGACATTATGTTATTGTGTGAATGGACAAACATATATGTTTTATTTGGATAATGTAAAAAAAAAAACTGGCTTTTTTTTATAATCACAACTTGTACTTGAGTAGCTCAACCTGTCTTAATAGAGTACAGTAGAAAAAAGCAGAGCTTCTGGAATAGACAGATATGTTTACAGTAGAGGTGTATACTTACTTTAAAAATGTATGTGTCACCACCTGCTGCCACCTTGTGGTTCGTATTAAGTTTTCCTCGGTTGGTGCAGTTGACATTTTGACCTCACTTCATTTCTCTTTCCTCTTAGAGTTCCTGTTTCCACTTTGTGGGCGGAGTTGTGAGACGTACACAGCTGCTTCCCATTTTCCCCGGAGGATATCTAAACTGCACCTAGGCAGCTGGATGGCACTTGGCGATTCCAATCCTTTGCTCCATTACTGACGACTTCCATGTTCTATGCTGCTTGTTTTCCTGGTCGCTCCCGGTGCCATCCAGCTTGGTCTCTAGTCAGCTGTTGCACGTCTTGAAACTCCAGCCCAATTTATTCTAGATTATTATATAGTTTTTGTTGTTTTTACACAAAGCCCATTTTGAGTTCTCCTTTTTGCTTCATCTCCTTTTGTTCTCTCTCTCCTATGAAGAGCACCCTTTGTTGTGAGTACACTACCTAGAGTAAATAAACTGTTCTACTCACCTCTTGTCTGTCTGCATCCTTGGGTTCCTCTTAAACTGTGACATACTAAGCCGTGACAGAAAATCGCCAAGTCAATATGGAACCCGCAGACGAAGATCCTGTTCGACGGGCTCTCAGGGCTCATGGCCAGCAAATAAGCCATCATGAACAGAGTTTGGCTGGCCTAATAGCACTGGTGCGGGAGATGCACACCCGTATGCTTGCCCCTCACCCGTTCCCAGGCTCGGAGGTAACTCAACCTGCAGCTGCAAACTTTGGTTCCTCCGACGCCTCAACATCGGGTTTTTCTACCCGAGAACCCAGCATACCACACCCACCCAGGTATGAGGGGGACTTTGGAAAATGCAGACTCTTTTTATACCAGTGTTCCTTAGTATTTGCGTGGCAGCCTCACTCGTACTCATCAGATCCTGCCCGTGTGGCATATATACCTCGTCTACTGGCTGAAAGAGCAGCACGCTGGGCTTTGGAGATATGTGAGAGCAAACCAGAACTTTGTTCCAGTCCATCCCTGTTCTCTTCTAAGCTGTGCAGCGTTTTTGATCACCCTGTGAGAGAACGAGAGGCAGGCAGCCGCCTTCTCGCTACTCGACAGGGCTCCTCCTCCGTAGCCGACCACTCAATCTCCTTCCGGATCCTGGCAGCAAAGAGTGGCTGGGGGGAGGGGGCATTGCGGGGAATATTCCTGGCTAGCCTTAGCCCTCGCATCCAAGACGAGCTGGCTGCCCGTGACGAAACCCAAACCCTCGAGGAGCTCATCTTGCTTTCCATCCGTTTGGATAACCGCCTACGAGAGCGACAAGCCCATAAGGGAAGGGATCCTCCGTCCACCAGATGGCAGTCACCAACCAGCTTCCCACAATCACTGTCCAAGCCTCAGGAGGGGTCGCTTCCGCTTTCTGACTGCAGCGCCCCGGAGGAGGGGCAAGAGGGCGCGATACCTATGTCATCTGCAGAGAGGATTCAATGGCTAAAATTGCGGCTATGCCTGTAATGTGGAGCTGCGGACCATGTCGTCAGTCGCTGCCCTGCCCGTCCTACTACGGGCCGCCCTGCTTCCACCAGAGATCTTCCTCCACCAAGATTACCACCTTCGCCGCCTGCCCCAGCAGCAACATCTGCATCTTCTCCGCTGGTGGGAAGACTTCAAGTGGAAGGTACTCTGTCATGGGGGGAGGGGGGGTGTATCGTGCCCTACTAAAGCTCTTATTGACTCAGGGGCAGATGAGAACATTAATGACAGTGGGTTTGTTGAGTCGTTAAAAATTCCTACTGTGGGTGTGGAACACATTAAGACTCTTAGCTCACTTGACAGGCGTCACCTGGCTAATATTACGCATCAAACACACGCCACAACTCTCCTTATTTAAGGAAACCACCGTGAGAAGGTTAATTTTTTTATAATGCCGTCTCGTTCGGCCCCCTTAGTTCTTGGCCTTCCCTGGTTGCAACGTCACAGTCCCAGCATAGATTGGACCACACTTAAGATTTCTAATTGAAGTGTATTTTATCATAGTCACAGTTTGCGCTCCGCTTCGTCTCCTATTAAGCCCGTCACTCTTCCTAGTCCTCAACCCCCTGATTTGTCACTGATTCCTGAAGAATATCATTCCCTTAGTATGACTGTGCCAATGACCTCCTTCCAGGGTCTACGCTACCTTCTTCACGGCTGTACAATTTTTCACGTCCAGAACAACATGCTATGGAGGAATATATCTCCTCATCATCCGTCCCTCTTCCGCTCCCGTGGCGGCTGGGGTTTTTTTTTTGTTAAGAAGAAGGATGGAGGCTTGCGACCCTGTATAGACTACCGAGCCTTAAATAAAATCACGGTTAAGAATAAATACCCTCTTCCACTACTGGAGTCTTCGTTTACGCCTCTGCATGGGGCGGTAGTTTTTACCAAACTAGAGATACGTAACGCATATCACCTTGCGCGTATTCGTCAGAGCGATGAATGGAAGACTGCTTTTAACACTCCTCTAGGGCACTTTGAGTATTGTGTCATGCCGTTTGGCCCCACTAATGCTCCCGGTGTTTTTCAGTGTTTGATCAATGATGTTCTCCGCGACATGATAGGCCGTTTTGTAGTAGTGTACTTGGACGACACACTTATCTTTTCACGCTCCGTTGAGGTACACCATCAGCATGTCCGTCTGGTCTAACAGAGACTTTTAGAGAACCGATTATTTGTTAAGCCCCAAAAATGCACATTTCATTCCCCCACAGTGTTGTTTCTGGGGCTGATTGTAGAGAAGGGGCATGTTTAGCCAGACCCAGCTAAGGTCCAAGCTGTGGTCGACTGGTCAACACCGTCATACAGAAAACTGTTACAACGGTTTCTCGCGTTCGCTAACTTTTACAGACGTTTTATTAGGGACTTTAGTAAAGTAGCGCAGCTGTTAAGTAGATTAATGTCCTCTAAAGTTCCGTGTGTGTGGTCCTCAGAGGCTGACCAGGCTTTTCGACACCTTAAATCTCTCTTTACCTCTGCTCCTGTATTAGTTCACTGTAATCATGATCTCCCATTTTTTGTTGAAGTGGACGCATCTGACACCGGTTTAGGGCGGTGTCTCAGCATTCCACTGCCGATCGGAGGCTGCACCCCTGCGCTTTTTTTCTCCAAACGCCTTTCACCTGCAGAGAGGAACTATGATATTGGGAACCGAGAGCTTCTGGCAGTGAGCCTGGCCCTACAAGAATGGAGGCACTGGCTGGAGGGTGCCCAACATCCAATCATCATTTATACGGATCATCGTAACCTAGCTTACCTCCGCTCTGCTCTACGCCTCAATCCCCACCAGGCCCTATTCTTCACAAGGTTTGATTTCTGCATAACTTCATTTCTCTTTCCTCTTAGAGTTCCTGTTTCCCCTTTGTGGGCGGAGTTGTGAGACGTGCACAGCTGCTTCCCATTTCCCCCGGAGGATATTTAAACTGCACCTTGGCAGCTGGATGGCACTTGGGGATTCCACTCCTTGGCTCCATTACTGACGACTTCCATGTTCTATGCTGCTTGTTTTCCTGGTCGCTCCCAGTGTCATCCAGCTTGGTTTCCAGTCAGCTGTTGCACGTTTTGCAACTCCAGACCAAGTTTATTCTAGATTATTACATAGTTTTTTTTGTTTTTCCATGAAGCCCATTTTGAGTTCTCCATTTTGCTTTGTCGCCTTTTGTTCTCTCCTATGAGGAGCACCCTCTTTTGTGAGTACGCTACCTAGAGTAAAAAAAACGTTTCTACTCACCTCTTGTCTGTCTGCATCCTTGGGTTCCTCTTAAACTGTGACATACCAAGCCGTGACAGTATGTGAATGGACAGACTCAAAGAGACATGTAGTTGTGTGACTGGAATGACATGCTTTCTTTAGAAGTATATGTAAAATGACAAACTGATGTTGAAAATAATGTATTAGAACAAAAACTAAGACGTTTTGTTATCTAAGCATTGTTTTAAAACATCCATTATATCCTGCAGTAAAGACGTTTTCAAAGATTGATTTCTTTTTCCAAGAAGGTTCTGTTTTAATTGCGAAAAATTACTTAAATTTGACCCTTTAAGGAAAAACGCATTAGAAGCAATTCTTCCGACAGTTTCTCTAATTTCTGAGTGAATAATGCATGAATCTTAATGACCAAATCCTAGAGGTGTGCATGATCCAAATTGGGATTGTCGTGCCTTTGGTGAAGGCCTGTGAGCCATTCGAGTTCAGCTTGCCTTTGCTTGTTTTTTTTGGAGCACGCTGACTTTTTTTCCCCACTGCATGTTGGAGCGGGGGTGGATGGGCCTCCCACCGACTCGTCATCTGTGCTGCTGGAGTATGACAGTCATGCTGTGTTGCGTGTCTGAGCGGTTTGAGGTCCTCCGAATGTGGTGCCGAACAGCTTTTGATTGGAGCAAATTGACACGGTAGCCCAGGAGTATTGTAGTGACATTAAAAGTTGAGTTTTCAGTGCAAATAATTCAGTATCATGCAAAGCACTGGGTCTGCCTTTAATCCTCTTGTGTGCAGATCATTGTAGCTCACAGCACCCTGCCTCAATGTTCAACCCTCTTTTGTATGTTCATGTGTGTGTCTCACCGTGTCAATCAACACCGAGCATTATTTTGCTACTGTCTGCATGCAAGGTGCCATTAGATGGACCTGGTGTATCTAAGGAAGTGTCCATTGAGTTTTTAGGGACCACAATGACTTATAGATAGGGGTGTAAAGGTACATCATGGTTATATCATCACAAATTGTTCAATTCAAATGTTGCTGATCAATCACAGTATATTATCATTTATTGAGATAATTATTTTTCAGTATCAACTGGTTCAAGTCGGTCAAAAAATATTTAGTAGGATACAATTCTGTTACAGACTAAAAAACTGTCAATAAATGTATTCTTTGTTGGAATTTAATCAATATTTATTTATTTTTTGTTTACTTTAATTTTATTAAGAATAAAATTGTATGCAGAGGTGTACTTAAGACTTTCATTGACAAACACTATGTTTTATAGTCGCGGCAGTGAGTGGGGCCGGGGTGTGGGTGCGAAATGTTTTCTTCTTCTTAGTGGGGAGAAGGGGGGGAGAGGGGGGTTGCGTAACATGAAATAATTGAGAAGCACTCAATTAACCTAACTTGCATGTGATTGGGATGCACACAAGCATGCGGAGTTAACAATAGTCAGTGCCACAACGTGCTGCCAAGCTAGCGCTTGCAGGTTCTTATGGTCCTGCTGGGTCCAAACAATGATGTCGTAAGTAGGACAAAGCTGGGTCACAAGACACAAGTATAGATAATGATTATGGTGATGATGGTGTGTGAGAGTCTGCACGTGCGCGAGTGCACTCTTAAGCACGCCCGGCGCCGTTGAATAGTTGCACACAGACTGCATTATTTATGCAGCTGTGCTATTGTGCCTCTCATCTCCTCCTCGTCTCTCCTTGCTGTGATGAGCAGATGGGATTTTTTTTTTTTGGGGGAAGGAGGTCGTCTCACTCATACACACAAACTGACACACACACATCGCTGTTTTTTGTCACTCATTAGTGAGAGCCTGCACTTTCACACCACGCTAGCATCTGTCCCGACCTGTTTGCCATTTTGGTCTCATATTCTGTTATTTTTCAGCAACTTATGTCTCAGAGGTCCTACAATTGTGTGCTGCAGGGATGTATAAAATGTTTCCGCCAAGAAGCACAAACAACAAAATTAATAGATGTCATATATACAGTGATGTGTGCTGTAACTCTGTATCACAATTGTGCCTGTGCTGTTAACCTGACCTGAAAAATAAAAAAAAGGAGCTGTTGGTTCCTTCTGTCGATGCTTTAATTAATAGGAACTATTAATTTAATGGCACATACATGAGTCAAAAATTATTAATGGTGTTCTGTAACTTTAATTTGCATGCACGTTTCTCTGCCGCTTTAACACATCACTTTACTTAGGCCACGTTTACACTAAGCCGGATAAGGTTATCCAGGGTAAATCACACCTAACCTTATCCGTGACCACACACAACAATTCCACCGTTTAAGATCCCCACACCCCTCCGTCCGCCGGTGCAACCTGACCTACTACGCCATAGTCATCTCCAGTGTTGTTTTGTCTACAAGTTCTTAAATTTAACTTATCTGAACAATATCCAGTGTTGTGGTATTTCAATTAACTGGAATTCAGTGTGCTGTGGGGCCCTATTGTAGTGAATCACACCTGAGCCATCATAAATTAATCATTTTTTTATTAGACATGTAAACAATGTGATAAAAAACATTTTACATCAATCAAACTAGGGATCTAGAAATCTGGTCAGGACACTCCTCACTCTTTTGCCTTTATCTTCATTGTCCATTCGTTTTTGGTGACTTTATATACTCGGGACCTAGACGTTGAGTCGGTGACATACATAGCAGACAATAACTGATACAGTCTGCTTTGCCAGTCTTAATGCATTCGCCATTTTCCTCGACAGCTAAGTAATAGAAAGCACACGCTACCTTTTGTCTCACATCCACGGGAGCTCGCATTCTCGTTGTCTCTCCTTCGACAAATGAACAAAGTTTTTTGCTAAGTAGAATCACAGCTGACCAGTACATTCGAAAGTTTTCTTGCCATCTGAGAAGTGTTGTATCCAAAATAGCTGCAATCGCTTTCTCTTAAGGTACTCATGTGTGATTTCCACAAGCGTCTGTATGTGTAGAGGAAGGAGAAACACTGGCATGTCTGAATGACTCGCCTCCTTATTTCCAGTGTTTAGCTCCGAGGTACGAAACCGTTTTATTATGAACCTGGCTGTAGCTTGTTCTTTCTCTCAACACTTCCTGTGTGGGCGTGGTCTTTCTGACGTAACTTCCTCTCCGAACTCAGTTTGAAAAAGATCAATGAGTCCATGCACAGCTAAGTGCAGGAGATTCAAGAAATACAAGGCGCACTTAGCCGTGTAAAAAATTGTCCGAGGAGGGGGACCTAAAACGCTGGTTTAGTGTGGCTGAAACAGTGCTTAGGCTAAATAATTATTTGTTTAAGGGGTTAAACGACTTAGTGTAGACATGGCCTTAATCTCACTGACACAGGGTGCATTTACAAACGCTGGAATTCTGAACATCAACATTCCAACACAAGCAAGTTGTTATACAAACTTCATTTTGCCCAGGATTGACCAGCAAACACTTTTGTGGTAACGGTTGTAAAGCCTATCATCACCATGTGGTCTAACCATTTATTATTTTCTGCTCAAATTGCACAGAATATATACTTTTAGGGTCTGATGTACCAAAAGTTGGCGTGCATTAAAAGATGCGCAAACTTGGTAGTGCAACCAAGGCTAAACCTACTAAGGTTGTGCGTAGAGGATTGTGTCTCTTAAATGCACAAAATAGGGAGCGCAATCCATTTATCTGTCTGTATTTGTCTTTGTGTATATACAAAATGCATGTTAATTATCAGAACACCCATATTACTGGGAAGAGGAGATGCAAATATGATCATTTAGCGCTCACAGTGTGATTTATCAAGACTACAATTGTTCTGCGACCGCTGTTTTGCGTCAATATTTATATTCATACATGTACTGTATACAAGCACAGGTACACACAAAAAGCTGTGCGAAAAGGAGCTATCGCTTTGCAAAGACAAGCAATTGACAGAATCCTCCATCCTACATGTGTGTGTCAATATATTGGAACTGTCAGAAATGAAAAATAAAAGGCACAGTCTTTTCAGCAATATAATTTTATAACTGCTGGATGATTCAAAGGGGTGGTCCTATTACGTGTTGTTACTTTTTTTATGAAATGAAATCATGGAAGAGATATTTATAATTAGGTTTAGCCTTCTTCCAAACTTGTTTACAATGAACCGTCTAAAGTTTGAGACTTTAATGACGTACTTGCCTTGGTTACGTCAGCAGATATCTCCATATATGGTAGTGATTTACCTGAAGAGTGTTGCATGAGTCTGCCATATTTATCTAGTTGTATTCCAAAGTTGTAGTCAATGAGGTCCTTATTTTTTGTTATCTTCTTGTTGCGGGGCAGACCGGCTTGTAGATGCATATGCATACTAAAAACCTATGCTGTTGTCATTTCTAATAAAAAAAAGTAGCATATAATCAGTAGACTCCATATGGAAGCGCTACATACTACAACATGGCTGACGGGGTGGAGACGCAGTCAAAGGAGGCTTGGCCTTAACGTACGTAAAAAACTGCGCAATCCGAAGTGACAGCCAGTTAACAACTGGAAGGTGGTCTGTAAAACATAATTTATGCAAAGTTTGGACCACATCACCACCTTTACATGTTATTTAGACCACAAGGAAGTCTTTTAAATGTAAAATAAAACAATATAATATGACACTATAAAGGGCTGATTAAAACTAATGTTTGTGTCTGCTGAAATTTTTTTAAAGGGCGTTTCTTTTTCTATGTCTAATATCTATTATTAACATATCTCCTGTGGCCCCGAAATGACAACATAGGCACGGCTTCTTAAAGACGGGCTCTTTACTTGGGTTTATGCCGTGAAAACTACAGGACAAGTCATGAAATACAATGGTTTTAGACATAGTTCAGTCACAGGCAAATAAAGTGCTAAACAAAATAGCTACCTCGTGGCCGCCTGCCTCTTCGGAGGTTCTTGAGCAGAAAATATTTCAGTCTTGTGAAACTAATTGAGCGTACAATAATTAAACCAATGCACTCCACAAATATACAGAACAATTCGACATAATATGACAAATACCTTGTTCAGCTAGCCAAATGTTCTTGCTGCCACTGATGGCTCAAAGGTTTTTGCATGTTTGGAAGAATGCAGGTCTCGCAACCCCTAATACTACACCAAAACCGAGCGAGAATAGCGGTGTAACAAAGGAAATAAATTGCCCTTTTTATAGTAAACAAAATGTGTCTTATTTACAAAAAATGTAACATGAATTCACAAGCATAATAATTTTCAACAAAAAAATATTAACCCTTAAAACAAAAATATTAAGTGTAAGTTTCAACAACACTTACATATCCTATATGAAAAAAATGTCTTGCGATATGCATTTTCTTGTGGCTGGATAATTTTAGCGCACGTTCGCAGTTAGTACCAGTGTCTCCCACAGTACACCTTGAGGGCCCTAAAACGTGGCTTCCGCTGTATATCACACTACAAGACTGCCTCCGAAAGACTTCTAAGATTATTTTTTTGTCAATTTCGGTGTTCTCACTCTCGCTGCTGCTGTTCACCAATCAAAGCTAAGTGCTTTCTTTATTCCTTCTCCAACACATTTAGCAGTTTTATGGAACTTACAAAACACCCACCCTTTGATTCACAACTTCATTTTCAGCTAGCTAGCTGCTAGGTTAGTGGCGTTCGGCTAGTCCCGATCCAAAGCTACTGCGTTTCAAACACAGCAAAATCTCAACTCGGTGAAAGAAACATGAGTATGGCTTCCTGTTCTTCATGCAGCTTTCTCATGGATAAGTTGGCTCTACTAAAGGGCTGTGTCTGCCAGTTAAAGAGAGTATTTTCGTAACTTTAGATGACGCGCACCCGTTTGCTAGCATTAGCTGTCATGAGCTGGCTAGCCCAGTACTCGCCATCGAGTACTTGTCTCAGGCCTCCTGCCTGAAAAAGGCAATGATGAGAGGTATAGCAGATTTTTCTCTCTTAACAAGTGGCTGGGTAGTTTTTGTAAAGAACAGAGTCTAACTGTGATGGCCGTGGCCTGTGCGCCTGCGGGGAAGCGGGGTGTGGCAGGGCCGGCCTTGAGGTTGGCGACAGGTGATTGGATGACACAGCTGAAAGTGTTTGTCTAATCACCTGTCGCTCTGTAAAAAGCCGCAGTCAGGAAGCGGCGGGAGAGAGAGACGGACAGATCGTTGCTGAAAAGCAGAAAGACATTGCTAAAAGACACACAATTGCTGGAAAGCAAAAAGCTTTATTGAAAAATAAAACATTGTCAAACGTGAACGAAGCCTGTCATGTCTATCCCTGGTGGGAAGGAGAACCGGAAACAACAGTCCTCCACGCTAACGTTTGTTGATAACTGGTCCTCTTTCTGGGAAACACCGGGCTTGCTGAGGAGGGACACCCTTCAACCTAACCTGGAAGGCGCCACTACTCTGGCAGAAACATAGATCACTGTTTGAGTCACACTAACTACAGTAGAGCAAGCTCGGACACAGGCTTTTACAGTGCCTGTCAGCCCGGGTGAGGAGTCACTTAAGCTACAACTAACCAGCGCCTTGCTGGAAAATTCCTGCACACATAGCATTTCTCATAGAAAAATACATAACTCGAAAAATATTTTTTCTGCTATGACTGTGCCAGAGGTAGAAATGCTTTTTACTGAGGTGGAAAATCATGAAGCAACTAATTTCAACATCACCATAATATAAATTACTAGATGTGACAGAAATAATTTAAGCCGCATTACGCGAAATAGACATAATGTTATTAACAGGTATAATTTTTAAAAAAAATCCTCAAAACAGCTCACTACCTATAATATGGGCTTTTAAACATTAGATCACTGTCTACCAGTGATCTAATGTTTGGTTAATGAGGTAATTAGAGACAACAAAATCTTAATGTTATTTGCTTTCATGGGCTAAAGGGTGACGTCATGCCCTCTGTCTTTAAACTGCCATTGGCTGACGGCGTCCACTCTAGGCTTGCAAATAGGCTGCAGATTAAATACTTCCATCCACACTATTTGTTGTTATCTGCTTGTACAATCTCACATCAGTTTATGTCTTGGCGCACAGCCACTCCCAACCCCTTTTTTCACTTCTAATTTACGATGAATATCTCAAGATGTACAAACCCCCGCCACCATCCAGGGCGCCCCTCCCCTCCTCCAGATTGCACATTATCACCGTCCCGTTTTGACATGGACGTGTTGCAGCATTTATCACATCTATCACGGCGGCGTCGCCCTGTCCCTTGAAGTGGGCGGAGGGCGGGTTTGCTGCCGCATCACACTCATATCAACAAACACAATAAATATACACAAACATCAAGATGTATCAGAATCGCTCTCTCTGTCGACACATTGCAAATATTTCCCCGGTGGTTTGCTGGTTTAGCACGGCACCCCGGGGTGCACTTCAGCCCGATGCTGTTTAATTGAGTGTGTCTCATCATCTGTAATAGGCCTTCTCCCCAATCTAATCATTTTGAAGTGCTCCTGTGCAGAGGAAGCTTGTGTGAGGGGTTCTTATTTCTTATAATAGAGCTCAGTGCAGGTGGGAAAGGCCTGAAATGGGCGAGGCTGTATGTACTCACAGTATACATCCATCCATCCATTTTCTACCGCTTATTCCCTTTTGGGGTCGCGGGGGGCGCTGGCGCCTATCTCAGCTACAATCGGGCGGAAGGCGGGGTACACCCTGGACAAGTCGCCACCTCATCGCAGGGCCAACACAGATAGACAGACAACATTCACACACTAGGGCCAATTTAGTGTTGCCAATCAACCTATCTCCACTTCCAAAGACAGTATACATAAATGTACTAATAATAACATAAATTACTTCAATGAATATGTATAATATTAATAATAATTTATATGCAGTATTCATGAAAATTAGTAGACATCTTGCTGTAGAAATATTAGGGGTGTTACGATTGAACAATATACCAAATTATAGTCCTAAATTTTTAAGTATATCGTTCTGTGCTAGGCCAGTTTGCCTTCCAAGAGATAAGTATTGATCCAAGATCATTTTGAAAGGGAAAAAAAATAAATAAATAAAATAAAAATTTTGTAGTGTCGATTTTATCGATACTACAAAAAGGAAAACATTGGATTTAAGAACGGCAGACTTTATAGAAAGTTTAGCACTTGTTATAATAGGGTTTTTAAACATTAGTTCTATTTTCCCATCTGTGGCGTCATCAAAACAAAAATGGCGGATATCAACGATAGTGTAATATCTGTGACATGCGTGTCTGTGTGCCTTTAAGACAGGGATAGGGAACCTCTGGCTTTAGAGCCAGATGCGGCTCTTTTGATGACTGCATCTGGCTCTCAGATACATCTTAGCTGACATTACTTAACACGATAAATAATGAATAATTCCGCTGGTAATCACAGTGTTCAAAATATAAAACATTCTCATGCATTTTAATCCATCCATCTGTTTTTTTTAACGCACCTGTTCAAGAAGTCGCATTAATAGTGAGAAGTATTTTATTTATTATTGGTTGGCTTCAGAATAATAATGTTATTAAAAAGAATGAGAGACTTATTATACTCTAAAAATGTTGGTCTTACTTAAAAATGCATGCATTTAGTTGTATTCAGTGTAAAAAAAAAATTATACGGCTCTCACAGAAATACATTCTAAAATATTTGGCTTTCATGGCTCTCTCAGCCAAAAAGATTCCCGACCCCTGCTTTAAGAGATGGTGGTGTTGTGTGTGATGTGTGTGATGTGTGTGATGTGTGCGAGAGTGGCGGTGAGAATGAAGTCTTACGAGGGTTTGGGTGTCCGTGTGTTCAGTGTTTAAACGTGTGCTTTGACTCTCTGAGTTAGTTACCGCTTGTTATGAAATCATCTGAGACTGTGTCGTCGACTGTTTCTCCTTCTCTACTGCCGGACTTTTCAATAGTATTACTTTAAGCTACAGCACGATTGCAAAAGCCCCAACAAAAACAAACGGCACAACACAATGATAGAGACAATGAGTTGACCGATGAATATTATCACATAATTTATTCAGAAAATATAAATAACGACAAATTAAGACAGAATACTATTAACCGCAACATGTTGGGGTAAAAAAAAACAACAGCATTATGATTTGTAAATTTTCTAAATGAACCTGTTCTAAACAAAGAAAACAGTCGGAAGTTGACTTTATTTTTAAGTATTGTGCCGTAATTTTACCAGTACTTTCCACTTGGGAGAAGTTTTGGCTCCATGTGGCCCCCGATCTAAAATGATGTTGACACCCCTGTTCTAAATAGATATCGTATCGGCAACAACGAATATCAAATCCAATCAATTTGTTGTTAAACCGAATTGTTACACCACAAAGAAATATGTTATATTGTTTCATAGGACGACACTGAAGAAATGATCATTTGATGCAAAGTGAAAAGGAGTCAGTGTACAGCTTGTTGTGTTGTGTCTAAAAGGTTCCAGGACTGTTGTCACAAAATATATATTTCAGATCCAGTCTATAAACTATGGTGGTACTTCAATTTACAAGCCTAATTGATTCTGTGACGGAGCTCTTAACTTAAAACACATGTTTCTCAAAATATTGTCCTCCCACATTGAAATTAATTCAAATCAATTTCTTTGGTCTTTGCCCAACCCAAAACATCTCAATATCAACATGTAATGTGCCTTTTAAAAAGAAAATCAAAATTTTCGAAAATAAATATGTTAGGATCAGTCTGTGTCGCGGTACTTGTGGCAGCGTGCAGGTAAAAAGTATTTAATGTTCCTAAACATTAACAAGAGTGCAGCAAAGGAATGCATACGAAAACGCACAAAAAAGCTGCACATGTAAAGATAAGCTCATAGCTACTTACATTCAAAATGGTAGCAAAGCAAAAACATCTGTAAAACACGGCAACATTTGTAACTCCAACAGCGATCCCACATTGACTAAACCATGAGACTGGCTAATATTGTCCTCTGGCAGCAGGTGAAAAACATCATCCCAATCACCTGCAAGTGAACTGAAAAA
This sequence comes from Nerophis ophidion, assembly GCF_033978795.1. Lineage (NCBI taxonomy): Eukaryota > Metazoa > Chordata > Actinopteri > Syngnathiformes > Syngnathidae > Nerophis > Nerophis ophidion. The sequence continues at coordinate 22,981,319 of NC_084620.1, forward strand.
CTAGCAAGCAGGGGTGAGGTTACTGCAAGCAACCAAGGATTGCACAGGAAGTGGGAACAAAATAAAGCACTTACCAGGAAATAGACCCAAAACACAGGAAGTACATCCAAATACTAAAAAAAACATGATCTGGCGCTAACAGGTCGTGACAAAGTATTGTACGAAAACAAAACAGTACAATGCAACGACAGTAGTTTTATGAGGTGATATAATAATAATAATGCACAACATTTACCTCTGAGAGTCAACTTATTGTTATGGTGTACAGGGGGAAGGAGACAGCACAGACAGAGGGGATATCGTTTAGCTGTATATATATATATATATATGTATATATATATATATATATATATATATATATATATATATATATATATATATATATATATATATATGTATATATATATACATATATATATATATATATGTGTATATGTATATATATATATATTTATATATATATGAGTAATAAAATGAAGTGTGTAATAAATCCAAAATGTGTGTGTGCAACTATGTGTGGGAACTAACTGCTGAGTGTTACCGGAAGTGTTTAGTAAGAGGCGGAAGTCCAAGAGGGCTATGCTGGCTCGGAGGTCTGTGAGCAGACGTGAGGTCAAGGGGAGGAGAGAGGCGTCAAAGGTCTGTGTCCAGGCGGGAGGTCAAGATCCGAGAGGCAGCCAGGGAAGCAGAGGGAACGCGGGAAGTCGAGACACACAGCTTGTAACGTGGGAACAAAGGCAGGCTGCAGGGAAGACGATAAGGAGGACACGAGACAATTCACCACGACGGGGGGAGAACACACAGAGAGATCAAGAGTGCATAGAGCTTGATAATCGCTTAATGTACAGGAACATATGACTACGTTCTGGCGCGGGATAGCAGGTTGTGCCGGCTTAAGAAGGCAGGTCTTCTGATCTGCGACAGGTGCACTGATTGCTGACGATTGATTGCAGCCGCAGCCGGACTGGCACACGCCTGGCATGTTCATAAAGGCGCGCCCAGCGCAGCGCACACACTAATGCGCACTGACGTGTGCCCGGGCCATGACACTTACGCTATCTCCTTCCAGCTGCTTTTCTGTCAAGCAAACCATCAGCAGTTTTTCCATTTTGGATTTCATGGGCGGAATAGAGGACCTCCATGAGCAGACTTTTCTTTTGCCTGATTGTAGCTGAGATAGGCGCCAGCGCCCCCCGTGACCCCAAAAGAGAATAAGCGGTAGAAATGGATAGATGGATTATTTAAAAATTGCCATCATGTCTTTCATATTGATTGTGAACGATTGGCAAAATTCCAAAAAAAGCGCAGTTCCCCCTTAAATCAATTACTCCAGTAACTTTTTAAGAGCAAGTAAGCAACCCACCTGTTCCAGAATGTAAAGGGATATTAATCGGTACAGTGGTCATTTTAAGAGTTGTGTGATACTGAATATACGACTATGGGGTGAGTTGGCACACAATCCGCACATGGATTGTAGTGGGCCGGTCTGGATCAGAAAGTCCTGGGCTAAATTTTTGTCCAGGTCTGACCTTGATTGACACTTGTCATGTCAGTCAGGTTATTATGTGATTATGTTAAAGAAAAAGGTCTGCTCTTTTCCATGGCAATCAAAATGGAAGTTGTAAGGACAAGCGGTTGGAAAATGGATGGATGGATGGATGTAGTCTAAATTTAACAGTATACTAATGTACAAGAGTAATTGCATTGTACAACCTAAATTTTACTTTTTCTCTTGTACTGCTTGTATTTTGTTGATTACATTATGTCATTAATAAGAGGACGGCGTGGCGAAGTTGGTAGAGTGGCTGTGCCAGCAATCTGAAGGTTGCTGGTTCAATCTCCACCTTCTACCATCCTAGTCACGTCAGTTGTGTCCTTGGGCAAGACACTTCACCCTTGCTCCTGATAGGTCCTAGTGAGCGCCTTGCATGGCAGCTCCCGCCATCAGTGTGTGAATGGGCAAATGTGGAAATACTGTCAAAGCGCTTTGGGCTCCTTGAAAAGGGGTAGAAAAGCGCTGTACAAGTACAACCCATTTACCATTCTTATTTAAATGTGTCTCTATGTTGATATTAAGGGGTTGTATTTAATTCTAATAGGGCTCTTGTTCTACAATTGGCAGGAGGACAGAGAGTGATAGAATGTGGGGAGAAGGGACAAACAGAAGTTTGAGGCATGGAAAGAGAACAGGGTGAATGCAAAAGTTGTAGAATTTTGACCTCTGATCCTGGTTACGACCCGTTCCTAGGGTGGGAAACAAGTTCTCTAAACAACTAAAACACAGAGAGGTGTTATTGCGGGGTTGAACCTGATGCGGTCGTTGAATGGAACCAAGTCGACAACATAATTGAGTTTGCTGTGACCACTTTGTCAATGTTTCTACGAACTTGAAATAAGCCATACCATATACATACATTTTATTTAGGAAACTTCCACATGATATTGATTTTAGTGTTGGTATTTTTGTTGTATAGCACAAATGCTGCAGTGTTTAGTGTCATGATCCATTTGGTTCTGTGTTATATTTTCCTGTGTTTTGTGTTTTTGTCCTGTCCACACTTTTGTTTTTGTTATCAGTTTATCTCGCAGTGTCCTTACCACTCTTTCTAGATACTGTTTTCCTCATCTGTTCCTAGTTGGCACCTAGGAGGCTCACCTGTCCCTGATTGCTAATTAGGCACTGGTTCATTGTTTAATGTCTGTTGTGTGTCTTTTTGTCTTTTGCCTTGCCTTGCTAAAGTGTTTTACTCACTAGTGATCTACAGCAGCAGTCATGCCGGTACTTTTGCTTTTACTTCGACTTTGCCTGCCGCCTCCGCATCTTAGGGTCACATTGCCTGCCAGCATACCCCATTGTAACAGTTTGGCATCAGCAAAACCTCACTAATCTCTGACATGTCCTGGTCGGAGAAAACTACTGCTATCACTAAGAAGGTTTAGCAGCGGCTGCACTTCCTGAGACTCCTCAAGAAGTACAACCTGGACTCCAACCTGCTGCTGGCCTTCTACCGTTCATCCATTGCGAGCCTGCTGACATACTGCATCACAGCATGGTACGGAAGCTGCACAACTGCAGACAGAGAGAGACTCCAGAGAGTGGTAAAGGCAGCACAGCGGATCACCGGCTGCACCCTCCCCTGCCTGACAGACATTTACACCTCCCGCTGCCTCAGCAGAACTACGGACATTGTCAAGGACAGCTCCCACCCTGGCTTTGACCTGTATGACCTGCTGCCCTCAGGAAGGCGCTATAGGGTCATCAGGTCTAAGACAAACAGTTTTTTTCCTAAAGCCATAACCATGGTGAACTCTCATAGCCACAGATTGTAGTTTAGCACCTCTCTATGTGCAATTTTTACTTTCCACCACACAATCTAAATGCTTCTGTATATTTGTATATAGTATAATATGTATTTCCTGTAAACACATTGAACATAAATCATTCTCAGGTCTGGACTGTGCACATTACCTCATTTTGCACTATTTTTATTTTTATTTTCTTCCTATGTTTTGCATATTTTAGACCAGTGGTTCTCCAATGGGGGTACGCTTACCTTTGGGGGTACTTAAAGGTATGCCAAGAGGTACGTGAGATTTTTTTTTTAATATTCTAAAAATAGCAACAATTCAAAAATCCTTTATATACATATTTATTGAATTATATTTCAACGAAATATGAATGTAAGTTCACAAACTGTGAAAATAAATGCAACAATGCAATATTCAGTGTTGCCAGCTAGATTTTTTGTGGACATGTTCCATAAATATTGATGTTAAAGATTTCTTTTTTTGTGAAGAAATGTTGAGAATTAAGTTCCATCCATCCATCCATTTTCTACCGCTTATTCCCTTTCGGGGTCGCGGGGGGCGCTGGCGCCTATCTCAGCTACAATCGGGCGGAAGGCAGGGTACACCCTGGACAAGTCGCCACCTCATCACAGGGCCAACACAGATAGACAGACAACATTCACACTCACATTCACACACTAGGGCCAATTTTAGTGTTGCCAATCAACCTATTCATGAATCCAAATTGATCACTATAACAATCCAAAAAAAGAGGGCACTTTAAGTTGATGATTACTTCTATGTGTAGAAATCTTTATTTATAATTGAATCACTTGTTGATTTTTCAACAAGTTTTTTGTTATTTTTATATCTTTTTTTTCCAAAGAGTTCAAGAAAGACCACTACAAATGAGCAATATTTTGCACTGTTATACAATTTAATAAATCAGAAACTGATGACATAGTGCTGTGTTTTACTTTTTTTCTCTTTTTTTCAACCAAAAATGCTTTGCTAAGATTAGGGGGTACTTGAATTAAAAGAAATGTTCACAGGGGGTACATCACTGAAAAAAGGTTGAGAACCACTGTTTTAGACTGTCGCACTGATACCGGAGTTGCTTTTAATCTCATTGTGTATAGTGACAAAAAAAGGCATTCTATTCTATTCTAAATTGATTGATTTGTTGAAGTTTTTATTAGCAGATTTTTTGGGAAGAGAATATTTTAAATGAAACAGTATAGTTTACACAGTACAGTGCATATTCTGCACAATTGACCACTAAATGGTAACACCCAAATTCATTTTGCAACTTGTTGAAGTTGGGGTCTACTATAGTCCATTCTTTGTACAAATATATACTATGAACATAATGTAGTCATCATACAAGTTAATCATCAAAACCAGAGTCAATAATAGACATCATAATAATGTTGAAATGAAGGTCACAACTTTGTAGGATATTTACAGGAAGCAACAAACAGTAGAAGCTCAGAGAGCATGAGATCAAGTATATACAGGTACATACAATACAGGCGTGGGTTTTTATCAGCAAATCTCTTCCTTGTACTTTTGTAAACACTTTGAGTTTGAACAGCCTCTTGAACTGGATTATATTAGTGCATTGTTTGACTTATTTGCTCAATAAATTCAATAATCGAAATCCACATACTGATATACTTAAGGTTTTAAGTGTTGTTTGTGCATATAAATATTTTAAGTTACATTTTTATCTAAGATCATTGTGGTGGGCGTGGCCTGCGCAGCTGCAGGGAAGCGGGGTGTGGCAGGGCCGGCTTGGAGGTTAGCGACAGGTGAGTGGATGACACAGCTGAAAGTGTTCATCTAATCACCTGTCGTTCTGTTAAAAAGGCAGCAGTCAGATAGGACAAGGGGTTGGAGGTGGAGTTGGACCACGAACAGACGTGAAAGACGAACGAGACAATTGCTGAAAAGCACACGTAAGACTATTGTGGCAGAGCATATGAATGACAGCTTTATTGGAAAATAAATGCAAGTCAAACCTGCTCAAGCATTGTCATTCCTTAATGATCCCTATAACCTGCACGAGGGCGGCAGGAAGCCTTCCACAATCATATTTCTCATGTTTTTTTTTAGATACAATTTTGTGCATTCTTGTGTAACAAGTTATAGTTTGCTTTTTACATGTTTTAGTTGTTTGCAAATCCACCAACTCAATGAATTTCAATATTGTTAAATAAATAAAGGATTTGAATGTTCCATGCCGAATCTAGGTATTATTCTAACTGACCTTTTTCGTTACACAGTTAATGTGTCGGTGATTTAGTCCAATGCCTTAAAGTTGCACTTTTTTTGTTTTTTGACTGCATGTTGAAGTGCGACAAATTTCAACAGTGCCACCATGTGGTGCATTTGTCAGATGACCGAAGGCACACAAAACACAGCAGAAGAGTGCATGTTTTGACTAATTTATACTCTCTTTGAGCTGAGGTTCAGGAATATAATAATTTGCATTGCACACAATGCAAATGACATTCTCAATTGTTATGTTTTCGTCTGCTTAAACTCCGCCTCCATGTTTGTTTCCAGTTTCTATTTTAGATGTCAACATCACATATGCATACAAAGAGTGTGCTTGTGCGTGTGTGTGTCAACTTGTCTCGCTTCCTTCCCCGCCACACTTTTCCTTTCCCCTGCCACATTTCCACTTCTTTTGCCACCTCTCGACAACGTCTTTTATTTTTTTCCACATTTCATTTCACACTTTACCTTCCTCCCTCTTTTTTCCTGGCCCTCCATCTCCACTCTCTTCTTCGTTCTCGTCTCTTTCTTCATTTTCTGACTCAACACCTTGCACTTTGCATGTCTATTTCGGGTCTCCATCTTCCTCTCCCCGAGCCAGCATCACCTCCCCCTGGTTCTCATTATCTGTCTCCCTCTCCCGCCTGTGTCTGCATAGATACCTTGCTATTCCTGAACCTGTGCCACCCACACACACACGGGTTCGAAAGCAGCTACACCCTCATTTCACTGTCATTTTCTACTCTTATTTCTGTCTCTGGGAGGGGGAGGGAAGGAGGAATATTTGTGTAAAAGTGGACCTCTTAAGTATTACACAAACTTTAGACAAAGTGATCAACTTTGGCGACTGAGAACCCCTTGGTGCTGCTGCATTTTGTTTTCTGGAATAAACTTGTCATTTGGATATTTCTCTTACGCCGACTTTAGCTTTCCACGTCTTGATTTATCTCATTTGTCTGTGTGCAGCCTTGTGTATCTTTTTATTTCAGTTTGTCAAGGTTGGGCTATTTGGAATGTTCATATAATGGGATTACATGTCTTCAGCTTCGGAGCACATCAAAAGCTTTATTTTGGAAAAAAATATATATATATATGACACAGATAATGTCGGATGAGGATCCCAAAATGGCTTAATTAATCAATAAAAGCATTGACTTGACCCCTTTGTGGCCCCGGAATGGTAAAGTTATAGTACTTTTATGCAATTTTAAGAGAGTTTAGCAAGGTGTTATCCCAAATCCAGCCCTAATGCTGAAATTTAAAAATATTTTTTATACAGTAAGCACTACTGGGAAAACACAATGTGTGGGTGTTTCTGCTAAACAGCTGCGTTTGTCCATTAAAGTCTATGGCAGACGGTGCTATTGTACATGTAGACATTTCAATGATAAAACCACTGATAGTCACACACACACTAGGTGTGGTGAAATTACCCTCTGCCTTTGACCCATCCCTTTGTTCCACCACCTGGGAGGTGAGGGGAGCAGTGAGCAGCAGCGGTGGCCATGCTTGGCAATCTTTTTTGGTGATTTAACGCCAAATTCCAACCCCTGATGCTGAATGCCAAACAGGGAGGTAAAAGACCAAAATTTCACTAAAAAATGTACTTTATGTATTTTTTATACCTTAATTTCATCCTAACAATCATTTTTCATAAAAATCAATTACTTTCTGAGTATTAGGTCGATAACTAACTGTACTATTCCATTTCAGGACTCAAAATGGCGCCCTTTCTTGGTGTGTTGTCATCTACAGAAGTGGAGCCCATTTCCCTACATAGACAGTGTGGATAAAGGCATGTAAAGATATTATTTGTATCACTTAATTGCATGTTTTAGTTGCCCTGGTCTGTGATTACCTCGAAAACTGATATGGTTAACATTGAGAACAAAAGAGAAATATTAATATCATAATACAATGCATTCGTAAACATTATATTACAGCGTTATTACAAAATTTTAATTTTTTTTCCTCAACATTCTACACTTAATACACCATGATGAAAATGTTAAAAGTTTTATAGAAAATATTTTCAAATGTATTAAAGATCAAATAAAATCACATGACAGACAGATAGAAATACAGGATGTGGGTTTAACAATATCAATTAAGCATTCAAATTATTTTCTACTATTGCCTCTGATTTAATTTTTTTCTATTTTTACCCTTAAAACCCTCCTGTGTTCAGGCTCTTATTTCCTGAGTTTGTTAACAATAACACAAATAACTAAATATGTGTTTGACTGTAAACAAATGATTGATCTAACCATTGTGTTATCGCCTTATTACTATAGTTGGTGTTGTTGCTGTTGATATTTGTATCGAGCCACCCACCTCTGTTTACATTCAGAAACTCTACTGTGTATTAGCGGCTAGCATATCATCCTACTGTGTAGTGTAGCATGTTCAAGAAACATAGATTATTTGCCGCCATGGGGACGACGATTACTGATTTAGAAGTAGTAGTGCTCTTAACCGCTAGCCAGCTAACGAGGGCACTATGGCAGATGCATTTGTCCGCTTGTCGCTGTCAAATTTGCAAGATGGAATGTGTCATCAACATACATCTCGATTGACGATAGTATGAAAAGCTCTAGACTCGGCCAGATTTATATTATCTATGTTGGCCCTGCAAGGAGGTGGCGACTTGTCCAGGGTGTACACCGCCTTCCGCCCGATTGTAGCTGAGATAGGCACCAGCGCCCCCGCGACCCCAAAAGGGAATAAGCGGTAGGAAATGGATGGATGGATATTGCCTAAATTGCACAACCCTAATTGCTATCTAAGCTATTGCTAACATTACACACACATACTGTATTACCAGTGATACCATGCTACAGTAGGTTAGCATAGTCACTGCATGAGGACATACAAAATTATGTAGCTGACAGTTACTATTTCAAGGTGTGTAGCGAAGCCTCATCTTTGTTTATTCTTTACTCATATCCTCTTTGAGGTTGTGGGCGTATGTGCGGGCGGGGCTTATCCTTTTGGGGGGTGATATTTCTCACATTTGGTGCTCATAAACAGGCTGCAGTGACACACATGATTGTTAAGAACATCATTAATAGGTTATCAGGGAACTTTCCGTAGCACATAGCAAAGCATGCTTGGATGAGATTGTCGGTGTCATGTTGTCCCAGTACTTTTGTCCTACGAGTGTCACTTGAAACATGTTTGAGTTGTCCACCCTCCAGTGTGTCCTCATGCTTTCCATCTGCCCCGTAAGGAGAAGGAATGAGTCTGGACAGGCTGTTAGTGAAGAAACAAGGCGGTTGAAAGCAACAGGGTGTCCATGTAATGATGTGTAAGAGCCAAACAGCAGCAGCACTTTCCACTGTGTGATGTCCACAACGACAGCGGATACTTCACTCCCAATTTCAGCCGACACTCCACTTCTGTCACAATCGGTGCTCTTCGTCTGCCGCCTTCTCTCCAAATCTCTCAATCTTCTCACAAAAGCTCCTGGCCTTCTCTGAGCCACGTCTGCCCTCAAATGTCCCTCCCCAATACAGACAACATTCTGCTTCCTCTTCTTGATCTAGACTCAGAAAATGCACTTTTTTTTTACCAGTCAGAGGAAGATCACGCTCATTGTCCATGTTTCTTGTTCATATCTCATTACTCTCTAAGTCGGCAAAAGCATCAATGATAATAAAAAACATGGCAGACAAGGGAGGAAAGTGAGATAATGTGCTTTGAATTTGTGAACATTCCAACCTTCTGCATAATGAACTGAACTTCATTAACTAGAAAAATAAGACAATTATTCAGTTTAGGTAAAAATGTTTTCAAACATAGTGGAACCTCGATTTCCAAACTCAAATGGTTCTTCGTTGATAAAAAAAAAAAAAAAAAACTGAGTACCGTATTTTTCGGATTATAAATCACAGTTTTTTCGTAGTTTGGCCGGGGGTGCGACATATACTCCGGAGCGCCTTATGTGTGAAATTATTAACACATTACCGTAAAATATCAAATAATGATATTTATTTAATTCCCGGAAGAGACGAAAAAAATGTCAGCAATCGTCACACACACGTCAGCAATTGTCACACACTCGTCAACGAAAATAATTCAGCGGGGGAGGGTCATGGGAGACGTGCATTGTGGGTCATGGAATGCGAAATGCTATATGCTATATGCTTCTGCCGTAGCTATTAAAATGGATCATTTCATCGTTGGCGGTAACTTATAAAAACTGAGAAGGGCTGAACAAAAATGGCACAGAAAAGGAAATCATGTACTGCAGATTACAAGCTGGATGTAGTGAAATATGCAGCAGAAAACGACAAGGGGAAGCAGCACATACCTTTGGAGTTGGCAAACTTGTTTAGAAGCGACATCGAGGAAGAAGATTTCATCGGATTTATCTAATAGGAGTGACAGATTGTTTGGTAAACGTATAGCATGTTCTATATGTTATAGTTATTTGAATGACTCTTACCATAATATGTTACGCTAACATACCAGGCACCTTCTCAGTTGGTTATTTATGCGACATATAACATACACCTATTCAGCCTGTTGTTCACTATTCTTTATTTATTTTAGATTGCCTTTCAAATGTCTATTCTTGGTGTTGGATTTTATAAAATAAATTTCCCCCCAAAATGCGACGTATATATGTTTTTTTTCCTTCTTTATTATGCATTTTCGGTCGGTGCGCCGTATAGTCCGGAGCGACTTATAATCCGAAAAATACGGTATAATAAAGCAGATTTCTCTCTAAGAAACAATGTAAACATGGATAATGGGTTTCAAACTCACTCAAGTCCATATATTTTGAACACTTTCAAGACAATATAAGGGATGCGCTGCCTGACAGTAAAGGGTTGCTTGCGGGCACAGGAGGGTGAAACACTGAGAAAAGGTTCGAACAACAAAGTATAATATTATTTGGCCTATGGTTCTTAGGTTGAAAGGTTCATATAATGAGGGGTTCGTAAACTATGGTTCCACTGTTCTTCCTAATCAAATCTATAAAACAAACCTTAAAACAATGTGTGGCTATATTTTTTTACAAAGCCCATGCACCTATCCTTCTACGGAAAAGCTTTGATACAGTTTATTTTTTTTTGTTTTAAAAGTCTCTCAGCCGCCTTGCCTTGCTGTAGAAAAACAGCAGTGAAAAGCAACTGCCATCTCAAGTTTGGGTAAGTGTTTTGGGGACAAGAAAATTATCCTGAACACATTATTTTCTCAGACAAATGTTCCGTTTTTTAATGATGACAGCATTTCAATCACATTTATTGAATTATTAGAACCCACCAAGCGTTGGATTGTTCACCCACTAATAGGGGACATGAGCCGGGATTAGACCGTCAGGCTAGTTTTTACCCTACTGATGATGTGTCACATTTATTGAAATACTGCATGTAACAATATATTCCATTTACATTGGCCAATTCTGTGATTCTGTCTGCGGCTACGTTAACTCTGTAACCATCGGGCCCCAGAGTACTGTGTGTCTCAGCATATGAAATTTCACTGAATTTTATTGTCCGATGTCACACTCCCATCAAAACATTACAAAGGCTGTAGAAAGTCATGGTGTAGAAAAAAAGTTTCTGCAAATATTTAATTGCCGACATGCTGACAAACAAAAACAGGCATGCACCATCAAAACCAAATGAACGCACAAGGAAACACGCAAAACCCCCTCTTGTGGAAGTACGGTCGTTCGCGTAGCGTTCTAGGACATACCATGTTTTCCATATCCTCTGTGTGTGCTGTGATGTTTGGACCAGGTGTTCATCATCAGTGTGAGCACAGAGAATGGACCCGCAAAATGCCAGAATCATCCAGATACCTGAACGTTTGAAGTCATCACTCCTGTTTCCTGCCTCCTTCCTTCTCTTCCCTTTCACCTCCTCCCAATTGCTTTCTTATCCTTTTGAATTTGCCCCTAATCTCTTCATCACGGAGGTTTATCTCTGCACTGTTCTCCCCGCTCGCTTCACCTGCGCCCATTCACCGACTCCCAGCTGTGTTGTTTGAGATGCCTCCAACATCCACCCGTCTCTAAATCACTCACCCACTGGCACTCGTGCTCATGCCATCGCGAGCGCGCCTTTCATTAGCTTCCCTTTTTTCACTTCTTGTGCTTATCTTGGTTCTCAGCTTTATTCAATTATTATTCCATTATGGTTCCTGGAGTCGTCTTCTGTCCTTAGTGAATCATCTGCTTCTACTTGTGCAGAAGCAGCAGTATCACTGTATATGTGTGTTAGTGTGTTGGTTGGGTTTGCTATCCCACGTTTATTTTTGCCAAAAGTCTACAAAGGCTGGCATCCATCTTTACTTGCCAAAAGTGTGCTTGCTTGCGCCTGAGCCTTCTTAATTTTATCAGCATCAAATTAGAACTACAGTCCCTCGCCAAATCCCACTTCCGATATTGTGGCTTCACCGCAACGCAGATTTTTTTTTTTTATTATCATTGCAATTGTTTTAAAGCAAATTCTGTTAGGGCGGCGGATAGCCAGGCATTTGACCCCAAAGCAGAGACAGAGATGTAACAATATGAAAACTAGATATTTAATCTGGAACAAAAACACAAAACACCAGTGACAGAAGGTCACTGGGAACTAGCAAAGTCACAAAGAAACAAACATAATGCTCAAGGCAAAGTACTGGAGACAATAAGATACACCAGTTGCCGAGAGGTCAGAGGCAAAAGGCTGAACAGCAAAACAGGAACAAGAGCTGGGGGCTTAGGGAAGAAGCTAGAGGAGGGCTGAGGAACAATCTCGCATGCCACAGAGCTGTGCTTAAGCTAGTGGGCAACCTAGGGCGGAGCAGCTCGGTTGGTTGTATTGTTGCATCAGTCCCTGTCACTCGCCGTGCTGCCCCCCACCAGACGAATGCGTAAAGCACTGCGGAGACCACCGAGATGCATGTGGGTGTTGAAATTGTTTTTTTGTTTCGTTTTGTTGGCTGTCTATGCATGGTGCAATCATATGTGTGCAATATATATAATGTATTGCTCATTTTGTTATTTTTTGGGTTTTTCATTGTGTTTTACTTTTGTAGCTGTATGTAAAAATGGCACCACTGAAGTGGTAGCTGGTTGCAACAGCCTTGTGCTTTTTAATGTATTTGATGTACTGTCTTCTTTGATGTTTCCCTCTGGTTTTCATGTGGTTTTTGACCTTAATTTTTGTGGACTTTTTGTATCTGCATGAAAACCTCATAATTTCCCCATTTGTGGGATGGATAAAGTCTGTCCTGTCTTATTCTAAATTTAGCACTGATTGCCAACCACTTTCAGTTGCACTGCAGACAGCACTTCTAACAGTAACCTGTCACTCCCCACCCTATAAGACGCCTCTGTGGTGTCCTACCTGGTTTATACAGAGGTGGACATGACGTGGCTTGGTTCGTAGAGCAGCCGTGCCAGGAACTTCAAGCTTCCAGGTTCGATTCCCACTTCCGCCATCGATGTCACTGCCATTGTGTTCTTGGGCAAGACACTTAACTTACCTGCCCCCAGTGCCACCCACAGTGGTTTAAATGTAGCTTAAAATGTAGATAATGGCTTTCACTGTTTACAGCGCTTTGGATCACAAGAGAAAAGCTTTAAATGAATATAATTCACAACTGTAAGTCGGGCAGCACGGGCAGTACATGTGTCTCATAATACGACGGTCCTGGGTTCAATCCCCAGGCCCGGGTCTTTCTGTGTTAAGTTTGCATGTTCTCCTTGTGACTGTGTGGGTTTTTTCCGGGTACTCCGGTTTCCTCCCACCTCCAAAGACATGCACCTGGGGATAAGTTGATTGGCAACACCAAATTGGCCCTAGTGTGTAAATGTGAGTGTGAATGTTGTCTGTCTATCTGTGTTGGCCCTGTGATGATGTGGAGACTTTTCCAGGGTGTATCCTGCCTTCTGCTCAAATGCAGCTGAGATAGGCTGCAGCACCCCCGTGACTCCGAGAGGTACAAGCGGTAGAAAATGTATGGATAAACAACTGTAAGTCATGAATGAGTAAGGGGTCATAGATCCGGAGCAGAAGATCCAGGAACATTCCTCAGGTCCATATCCCTCACAGTCGACCAGATACTGCCCTTACAGTAAAAACCTCTTAATCATCGATCACACACGGGGGATAGGATACACCACTGGACCGACTTTCAGCCGGTTTCAGAATGGAAACGTGGGGGTTGATCCTAAGAGCTGGTGGCAACTGGAGCTTCACAACAGCAGGGTTCCCCACACAGTATATTGTGTACAGTCCCACAAATCTCAGAGTCAATTATCTGGGAACAACATCAAGCTGCAAGTCACGGGATGAAAGCCATACCTATGGAACTCTGTGGCAAACTGGCAGTTACGGTCCGCACGGGTTATGGTCCGCAGTCCTGAACAAAGCAGCACAAGCATCCTGCCACACATTATCGGCTTTCCGCAGGTGCAAATGAATTGAGGGTTTTGTGGGCATACTTGACCCAGGGGAGGTGGATGAACCATTAAGAGGTGTGCTAATGCAAAACGCAGCAGAGCATGGCCTCCAAGTCCTGGTTAGCTTGTTCCGCCTGACCATTGGATTTTGGATGATGACCTGAGGATAGACTGACCGCTGCTCCCAAAGCTTTACAGAAAGCCTTCCAGACTTGAGATTAATTGCGAGCCCCTGTCAAAAACCAAGTCTGCAGGTGGAAGATGTGGAAGATGTGTCTCCAATAGTTGGGCTGTCTCAAGTGATGATAAAGTGGGTCAACTTTTAGAATCGATCCACCACACTAAAAACTACTGTGTTGCCCTGGATAGTGGGACACCAGTGACAAAGTCCAGTGCAATATGAGATCAAGGTTGAGAATGAATAGGCAGAGGCCGCAGCAACCTAGCAAGAGAGCGATTAGAAGACATGCCGCAGGCACAGAAGTAGTAAGCCCTGACAAATGTTTTAACGGAAAAATTTGGGGATATGACCATCTGTGTGTGGCTAAATCCTGGCTAGTAAGCTACTCTTGATTCATGGCCCCATTTCAGGACTTTAGACCTCAGTTGAACCGGGATGTATAACTTGCAAGCTGGACGCCTATCTCCACCTCCCACTGGAGAGCCTCCACCACCCGAGCCTTGGGTATAAAAGGTTCTGGAACAGGGTCATAATCGTGAAGTCTGTGGAGTCGAGAAAGGGCTTCAGGCTTGACATTGCGAGATCCAGGTCTGTTAGTGATAGAGAAATCAAAATGGGTCGGGAACAGGGACCAACGTGCTTTCCGTGAATTACGTCTATTAGATGATTTTATATAGGCAATGTTCTTGTGGTCTGGGACAAGAAGGAACGGAAGATGCAGGCCAGCCAGCCAGCCAGTGGCTCCACTCCTGCAACGCCAGAACAATAGCCAGCAGCTCCCTGTTACCCACATCATAGTTGCACCCTTCAGGTGTGAGGCCACGCAAGAATAATGCCAATGGGTGGAGCTTTTGGTCGACTTGAAATTGCTGGGACAGGAAAAGACACAGAACACAGGAAGTTTAAAACAAAAACAAAATAATCATGAAGGATAATGACATATTCAACATATTTTTGGTCCTAAATCAAGCATTTTTAAGCATATAAATGGCTAAAAATACAAAAAAAATACCAATACTACAGTTGCATGGGTACGAGAGGTGATCAAAGCGATCAGAGCACGCTGTTCAGCATCGTGGCTACAGATTGGCTCAGCCTCCAACAGCGTTGCTATATTGACTAAAATGAGTGAAAAGGTGATTATGTGGGGGTTATTTCATGTCTAGAGGGCACCCATAATGTTGAAAAGTATATTTAAAAGATTGTAAACAGGTTTTCATCCTCTACATATGAAAATGTTTTGTTTAAATTAATGATTAGTATTTCACGCAAATTAATGTCAATTTATAGCCAAAATCAATTAACATCGATAAAGAGGTAGAACTGTAGACATTAGGACATGATAATATATAATACCCTTAATTTCTGCTGAATATGATTTTTTTCGACACCAGCACTCAACAATTGAAATCACTTCCCTTTTGATCATGTGGTGTCCCAATACTAAAGCTTCAAGATGATACAAGTGTGGCTAGTGGGACCAATCAGCATCCTCTGGGTTTGAGAGGATCAGGGTTTATAATGGAAAAAACTAGTGTAGATGTTGGACTAATTAGGGGGCCTAAAAGGTAGCAGAAAATTCTTGAAGGATCCTCAGGAGGTAATGACCAATTTTTTGTTGACTGCTGTTAGAAGTTGCCATGGCAGCAGTTCTATCGGAATTGGATGGGATATGTCATTTGCTGGTCTTGATAGTTGGACCAATCAGCATCCTGGGAACTAACTAGGGGCGGGGTTTGATTCGACAGTGCCTAGCGGTGGCACACCTAGAGCAGAGATTTTTTTAAGATGTTGCCATGGCAGCAGTTTTAGCAGAACAGGATATCAAGTAGTTACGGTCAACTGTTTTCTGCTAATGGATGTGACACGGAGCAATTCCAAGTAGTTTTTGCACTATATAGAATGTGTGCATTAATGGGACGAAAAATGGAAAGGACATCTGCCTCCTTTACGAGCATGTGGCGACTCTGAATAGCCGCCCATTTTGGCTTGCCGACAATTACAGTCAAAGTTGCACGTCGCTCCCAAGGCGCCGCAATTAGACCGAGTCACGTCAGCACCGGACAGCCTTGATGAAGGGCTATTATAGCGTCAGGCATGATGGAGGCTCTCATCAGCCCCACTACCTTTACCGCCGTCGCCATCCGTCAGCACCATGCACACCGCCCGGACCGCTCTCCTTACTCCTCCACATCCATCACCATTACTACCAAACTTTCCCACTCCCGGCAAGAGTCATTCCACCCTGGCAGCTTTATTTCCATCCCCTCTCTTCTGCATCTATCTCATTTCCTGCCATGGAGATATATATATTCTGGGATAAGTGCTCTCCATATATCTCACACCTGCTTTCTCCCTTGCTTGCTGCCTTTCCTTTTTTTTTCTTTTTGACTTCCAACCATGTCGCTGCTTCCTTGTGTTGGTCCACACATCTTTTCATCTCCCCTCTCTTGCCTCCACGAGTGTCCGTCTCCTTCCTTCCGCTACGTTCCCCCGAGTAATGCGTCTGGTTTAATATCCCCATTTCTCTTATTGCCCCCTCATCTTCTCCAATTTGACACACATTACCTGGCTCGCATCCTTCTGCTGTTCTCACTAACTCAGACTGGACTCCCACAAGAGCGTTCATTCAGGTGTTTTCCCTCTCTTACCTCAATCCTAATTATAGTTAATTGATTTAGAAAATAAAGGAAAATGTCTACCCTTCTTCAGTTCACTAGATTTGTGGTCTACTCTGTTTCAACAAATCCATCTTATTATTAACATCAATTTTTTAATCTCTAAACATTATTTTAAGTCAATTAGGAAAGACTTGGACTTGGACTTAGACAAACTTTATTGTTCCACAAAGGAAATTGTTCCTCACAGTAGCTCAGTTTCAAAGGATGGAAAGGGCAAGGATGGAAAGGACAATGCAGGTATTCAGTAGATTAAAATGTACCGTAGTAGCAATATAAAATATAACATATGTTATATTTACATATTATATATACAGTATATAACATATACTGATATATTATGTTATATTTGTATATAACATATACAATATATAACAAACCACATTTACCATGTACAATATTACAGTATATGTAACAGCTGCAGCAAAAATAAAAAGACATTGTAAATCAATTTTGTTATTTTACTTTATTTTACTGGTTGTACCATTGTAGTTGTATTTTGCTTAATTTTATTTTTGCCTTATTTTACTTGATTTAGTTTTTGCTTTATTTTACTTTATATTATTTAATTAAATGATGTATTATTCAATAAATGTATTTATAAAGGATTTTAGGATTGTTGCTATTTTTAGAATATTTTTTAAAAATCTCACGTACCCCTTGGCATACCTTTAAGTACACCCAGGGGTACGCGTACCCCCATTTGAGAACCACTGGCATAGAAGGAGAATGAGTTAGGACCTTTGTTAGATCGGAATCTGGGTTAAAGTGGTTTGAGGAGCTCCCCCTGGTGTTGTGGTTATGGCGGTCATTGACGTGATGCTAACAACATTCAAAGCTAATGCGCGTGTTACTTACGTACGTAGTTACGTCATTACGTCTTAGAAGCCGGAAGAGGGCGGGATATAGTGTGTAAAATACATGTCGCAAACAGCCCCTTTAACTGTACTTTTCACCCTACGCTATGCTACCTGACAGTACTGGTACTCTTAATGATGTATTGTAATATTTTAAGTAATATGTTTCAGTTTCACTGCAATTAAGAGTGTATATACAGTGGGGCAAAAAAGTATTTAGTCAGCCACCGATTGTGCAAGTTCTCCCACTTAAAATGATGACAGAGGTCTGTAATTTTCATCATAGGTACACTTCAACTGTGAGAGACAGAATGTGAAGGGAAAAAAATCCAGGAATTCACATTGTAGGAATTTTAAAGAATTTATTTGTAAATTATGGTGGAAAATAAGTATTTGGTCAACCATTCAAAGCTCTCACCGATGGAAGGAGGTTTTGGCTCAAAATCTCACGATACATGGCCTCATTCATTCTTTCCTTAACACAGATCAATTGTCCTGTCCCCTTAGCAGAAAAACAGCCCCAAACATGATGTTTCCACCCCCATGCTTCACAGTAGGTTTGGTGTTCTTGGGATGCAACTCAGTATTCTTCTTCCTCCAAACACGACGAGTTGAGTTTATACCAAAATGGATACATGGATGATTCAGCAGAGGATTGGGAGAATGTCATGTGGTCAGATGAAACCAAAATAGAACTTTTTGGTATGAACTCAACTCGTCGTGTTTGGAGGAAGAAGAATACTGAGTTGCATCCCAAGAACACCATACCTACTGTGAAGCATGGGGGTGGAAACATCATGCTTTGAGGCTGTTTTTCTGCTAAAGGGACAGGACGATTGATCCGTGTTAAGGAAAGAATGAATGGGGCCATGTATCGTGAGATTTTGAGCCAAAACCTCCTTCCATCAGTGAGAGCTTTGAATGGTTGACCAAATACTTATTTTCCACCATAATTTCAAATAAATTCTTTAAAATTCCTACAATGTGAATCCTTGGATTTTTTTTTTTCACATTCCATCTCTCACAGTTGAAGTGTACCTAAGATGAACATTACAGACCTCTGTCATCATTTGAAGTGGGAGAACTTGCACAATCGGTGGCTGCAAAAATATTTTTTTTGCCCCACTGTATTTGTGGAGCCCTATGGTAGTGGGATGTCAAACATCAAAATCCTCCAGTTTTCACTACATTCGTTATTGTGTGTATGCTACAAAATGCTATTATAAAGCTTAAACACATTCAAATCAGTACCAAAATAGTGTGCTTTGCGGCTACTATGTTGTTAGATGGGGTTTCTATGATGTACCGTGATGTACTAACCAGCCTTTTAATCCTGATTCCTTTCTTTGGCGACAACATCTTCACACGCAATTTCTCCCTCTTGTTTATTACACTTGAATCGCATTACAGGCGGTAATGAAAAGATGTTAAATTTAATTACAGCCTCTCTGTTTTTAATATCCTGAAAGGAGCCGGTAATTATCCAGACTATTACTGCTTGCGCCGTATTGTCGGTGTTGCTGCCGGACGCCTACTCACAGTCGCCGGGTGACACTTGTGCGCAGCTAATTGAATAACGCACGCTTTCGCAGGCACTGCTTTTGTTTGGAGGCAGAGATTGTGGCGTAACCACTTTGTTCCTCTGCAACACGTCGCACACAACAACAAAATAATAACGAGTGAGTCTTGCACTCATCTCAGCCATCTCCATTTCTGTGTTCATCTTCTCTGCATTTCCTGTGTAGTGACTCTCCACAATGTCCTCCCAGATGACTTTTTCTCGTCCCCGTATTAGCCGCGTCGACCCTCTTTTTTTTTTCCACCACCCGCCTTTCCACATCGCCACACTGGAATTACCCTGATTATGATTGTGGCGTTGATGATGATGATGATGATGATAAACACTGCCAAATGACACTCACTTGTATCCAACACCCTGCAGATGATGATTGACTCAACGGCTGCACTCGGCTCATTTTTTTTTTTGCCTCCCCTCAATCTCTTTGTTTCTTTCTTCCTTAGTGTGTGTGTGTGTGTGTGTGTGTGTGTGTGTGTGTGTGTGTGTGTGTGTGTGTGCGTGCGTGTGTGCGTGTTTGTGTGTGTCTGTGTGTTGTACTCTCCTCCTAACCCTCTCTAGCTCACCTCTTGTCTCTTTTCAGTCTGTTTCAATTTTCCAGCGGTCTTTCATCTCAGTTGTTGTGTCTCTTTGCGACCTTCCATGCTCCATCTTACCTCTGCTACTTGTCCCCCATACACACATGCAACACACAAAAAGTCCCATTTCTCCTTCTCGGCTGCCCACTTTGCTCCCCCTGCCACAAAAGAACATGATCCATTTCCTTTCAGGCGCATCCCATTCAGGACGTAATTATAGAACCGCTGTGCCTCTTGAACATGTGAAGTGGACAGCATGAAATGATCTGCTTTGGCGTAGCCTTTCATCCCTGCGTGCTCTTCATTATGTGTCTCTGTTTTTCTTCCTTCTCCCGTGCGCCCAGATTATTGATACTGATGTACTTGGTACTTTGAAAAACGCATAAAACTCAAGCAGAGGCAAACAGGGCTGATCAACAGTGTGGAAGTGAAAGCAAGTCCTTAAGTTTCAGTTCCTTTTTAATCCGATATCTTGCTTTCCACTGTTTACTCATGTTACCATATTGGAATCAATGTGTCGTGATACAGTATGGGGAAGCAATTACAAAAAGGCCACAAACTATCCTGCGTAAAAACATAGAAAACACTGGTAAAATGTAAACCAGTGTACTCGCACACCGCTAAAAAATTGTGGAAATCAAGCAATGTTCAACAACCAGTCAGTTTAATCAACAGTGGGAGCATTAAGTGTTGACACGATACATGCATATGGAAAAGAAACCATTGTGTCTGATAATATTATGTGTCTGGAATTTATTCATTTTATATTGTTCATGTATAATTTTTCGACAAGTACGAGTGACTCTCTTGTCATACCTACTGTATTATTTCCCAAGCTTTGAACCCTGCGGCTTTTACAAAGGTGCAGGAAATCTCTGGAATTATCTTTGCCAACAGCTAAATTATGGAATGGATTAAGTAACGAAAAATTTTCCACTTTTGGGAAACTGATCCAACTCAAGGTGTTTACAAAGTACAAGGAAAAACAATCCAGATAAACATCTTGAACCCTATTAAAAAAGGAGAACATTTGATTCATATATAAAGGGATGAATAAAGACTTCAATGACTTTTCTGTTTTGTTTGATCAGCCGTTGTATTGCCGGAAACAATTAAGGTATTATAATCAACATTTGCACATCTTTTCTATGTAAATAACTCATTTCACAATGTACTGACTTTGAGTCCTGTTTTCATTCCAGCATTATTTAATAAGAATAAATCCAAAAATACAATTAAAAAAAAAACAACTATTGTGTGGCAATATGTTAAGATAACAAACTTTGAGTAATTGCTAAGACAGGGAGAAAAGTTAGCATTGACTAAGCTCTGCTTCTTCACGCTCCTTTTTAGATATGTTAAATTGTGCAAGTGTAAAAATGTGATATACGTTATATGCATTTTCTGAAGCATCCATCCATCCATTTTCTCAAGCATGTTAGAAATAAATTATACCACTACTATTTTGTTTACCCTAAGTAAAACTAAACTTTTTCCTCTTTAATTACATCCTTGTGCAAATATAGATGTACATGCAATCATCTTTACCATAAATTATAGTAATAATAATAATAATAACAATAACAATAATTCACAGAGAGCTTGTCATTTAGCTTTTTTTTATTTTTGCTCTTTGCAATCTTTTCAAAAAATTGTATTGCTAAAGGTAATGACTCATTACCTAGATAGGAAATTGTGCTTTTGTTGTTGTGACCAATTCATTGCAATAAAAGGGTAAAGATGGCCCGACAGGAAACTGTGAACGACTTTCCCTGTCGCCACTCGGGTTCCACTGACCACTCAGGAATGATATGATCGAACAGGTTTGACTCCTGTTTATTTTTCAATAAAGACAGTTTCTTGCGCCGTCGCCGCTCCTGCTTCTCGCTCTCCGGGTCTCGCTCCTCTTCTCTCGCGTCTTGCTTCCTGTTTCTCTCCAGTCACTGCTGCGGACTCTCCTCCTTCTCCCCTGAATCAGATTGCTGCATCGCTCCTGGCACACCCCACCTCTCCGCCCCGCCGCATTCTCCGCCTCCTTGCCGCCATCTTGGGCAGGGCTCCAGCGTGCCCTGCCCCGCTGCTCATTCGCCGGCTCCGCCCCTCTACAGAAACAAGCCTTTTTATATATATATATATATATATATATATATATATATATTTCTGGGTTGTACAGTATAGCGGTACTAGTATAGTACAGCGATAGTAATGAACCATTTTCGGTACGATACCATCTCTGAAATGTACCAGTCCCGCACCCCCCTTCACCTGTGTAGAAGTCACGTCGTGACTTTGCTGATTTACGAGCAGAGGAGCATGTTCGGCAGCACACAATCACAAACAAGCAAACACGGTGTGCAGACAGAAAAGGGAGAACGGACGCATTTTGCCTTAAAAACTAAAGATAAAGGTGAAGTTATAACACTGAAACGCCCTCAGGAAGAGGTGCTTTACAACATGGCTAGCTAGCTAGCTAGAGGTTAACGTCAATCCACGTCGGCAGTGTTTTAGTGACTTCTAAATCCCTAATCCTCGTCTCCGTGGCAACAAAGAAAGTTTTAAGTATGAGGAACAACTAAACATGCATCACTACACACTGTAGCTCACCGACATCTAAATATAAACAAACGCCATTGGTGGATCAACACCTAACATCCACTGTAATGATATCAAGTACAAGCACGTATCGAGTCGATACTATTATGATAACGTCTATATTTTTTGGCATCACGTCTTCTTTCGTTTTTTTTTAAATGTATATTATGTTTATTAACTCAGGAAATATGTCCGTGGACACATGAGGACTTTGACTATGACCAATGTATGATCCTGTAACTACTTGGTATCGGATTGATACCCAAATTTGTGGTATCATCCAAAACTAATGTTAAGTATTAAACAACAAAATAATAAGTGATTATTACATTTTAACAGAAGTGTAGATAGACCATGTTAAAATAGGAAGTATGCTGATATTAACAATAAATAAACAAATATATTAATAATTAATTTTCTACCACTTGTCCTTAATAATTTTGACTTCTCAATAGAATGGTAAATGACACAATATGTCACTGAATACGTCAGACTAATTAGAAGTCTTTTTGTGTTTACTTACCACTGAAAGGCAAGTTGTCTAGTATGTTCACAATTTTATTTAAGGACTTAACTGCAATAAGAAACATATGTTTAATGTACCCTAAGATTTTTTGTTAAAGTAAAGACATTAATACAATTTTTATGGGGTCCCCTTTATTTAGAAAAATACCGAAAAGTACCGAAATAGTTTTAGTACCAATACCTGTACCAAAATATTGGTATCGTTACAAAACTAATATATATATATATATATATATATATATATATATATATATATATATATATATATATATATATATATATATAGGGCTGGGCGATATTGTCTTATTAATATCGCAATATTTTTATGCCATATTGCGATGTACGATATATATTACGATATTTTGCCTTGGCCTTGAATGAACACTTGATACATATAATCACAGCAGTATGAGGATTCTATGTGTCTACATTAAAACATTCTTCTTCATACTGCATTAATATATGCTACTTTTAAACTTTCCTGCATTGAGGGAAATCACAATTAAGTCAGTTGACCAAAACTGTATTTATTAAATACTCTTCATTCTCTCGCGGGTAACTTTTTAAATGAAAGAACAAATTAATAGTGTTGCTACCTTTTTGTAGTAACACTTCTGCTGCATACTTTGCGTATTGATGTTGTCTGCTGAATATCTTCCCACTTGAAGCCAACCACCGCCTGATGATGGACCCCCTGCTCTTTATTTTGGGCCTTTTTTGTTCTTCCTCCATTTGTGATCAGTTTCACACCATCTCTCTCTTGTATTGTCACAAGCTCCGCTCCGCACGACCTGCCTCAGCTGATGTTAGCCATGCTGCTACCTCTCTGGTCGGTGAGAGCGTATGACGCTACACTCGCGAGAATATGTGACGTATGTAAGAAGGCGGGCTTGTTTTCCGTCTCCGTGAAAAGGAGACGAGAAGGAGTGAGAAACGCCAGTAATGTAATGCGCGCAGCTTAAAGCAACTCCACCTGCCTCAGCTAAGGTTAGCAATGCTAACGTTAGCTCTCGGCGAGAGCGTATGACGCTACACTCGTGAGAGTATGTGACGTATGTAAGAAGGCTGGCTTGTTTTATGTCTCTGTGAGAAGGAGTGAGAAACGACAGTAATGTAATGCACGCAGCTAAAAGCAACTGTGGGAGAACATATAATCGAATATTACGATATAGTAAATTTTCTATATAGCACAGAGACAAACCTGCGATATATCATTTATATCAATATATCGCCCAGCCCTAATATACCGTATTTCCTTGAATTGCCGCAGGGCATATAGTTTTGGGCCTGCCTTGAATAACTGCCGGGTCAAACTCGCTTCGCAAAATAATTAGCGCATGCTTAATATTACCGCCTGGTCAAACTTGTGATGTCACGAGTGACACTTCCCCTGTCATTTTTCAATATGGAGGAGGCTAATTTCAATACCGGTTATTTGAAATCACATAAAGGGAAGAAGATTAAGAGCTATTCAGTAGGATTTAAGGTCCAAGTGTACATCACAATCAAATTTTTACTGCATGCCTTTGGTAAGTGCGACCCCAAGAACCGATATTGAATCGAATCGTGGGACAACCAAAGATTTGCAGCCCTAGTATATATGTGTATATATATATATATATATATATATATATATATATATATATATATAATGTATGCACACGAGTGGACACGTGTGTGCGTGTGTTCATTTTAAATAAAAACAGCGCTGAGTGTGAGGAGTGGATATTATGGTGATATGGTGGTATCGTTACAACGCATATATATATATATATATATATATATATATATGTATGTATATATGTATGTACATATATATAATATATATAATGTATGCACACACGTGGACACGTGTGTGCTTGGGTTCATTTTAAATAAAAACAGCGCTGAGTGTGAGGAGTGGATATTATGGTGATATGGTGGTATCGTTACAATGCATATATATATATATATTTTTTTTTTTTTTTGTATATATATACAAATATATATATGTATGTATATATGTATGTACGTATAATGTATGCACACACGTGGACACGTGTGTGCTTGTGTTCATTTTAAATAAAAACAGCGCTGAGTTTTAAGAGTGGATATTATGGTGAGTTTCATTAACTTAAAATATCATTGTAAATGTCACCTTCTTTTTTTAAAACGGTTTAATATTGTGACTTGTTATTAAAAAAGATAATCCTCTGTGTGTGCATATGTATGTTTGAAGTATTTGTGTTTGCGTGTATGTATGTACATACGTATTGTGTGTGTGTGTGTGTGTGTGTGTGTGTGTGTGTGTGTGTGTGTGTGTGTGTGTGTGTGTGTGTGTGTGTGTGTGTGTGTGTGCTTGTCTGTATGTGTGTGCGTGCATGTGTGTGTGTGTGCATACATACGTAACATAACTGCATAGCTTTTGTGTAAACAAACATCTGTATTGCTTTTTCCAAATAAAAACAAAGTAGTAGCAATTAAGGCTCCAAAGAATAAAAAGTTGCCATCGAAAAAAATATACAGATATAACATACAGAAAAATGTAATGGTGCATTAAGGTGTAAAAGCTAAACCAATGTTGGTCAATACACTCCATTACAAGCTATATAAATTTGTGTTTGACAAAACAAATCATTCCAGTACGTAATACTGTATCTCATTAATAATAATAACAAAATTAGTTTTACAATAAGCAAACGGCCAGTAAAAAGAAATATAAGCTGTGGGCTACAAACGGACTCGTAGCTGTATATTGGACACCTCTGGTTAGGGACAAGCGGTAGAAAATGGATAGATGGATGGTTTACAGTGTTTCTTTTTATCAAAGGGTAACTTACTAGCCAAGTGGAACAAATGCAGTTTTAAAAGTTATTTTATTTTTAGTAAATTATAGTTCCTTATGGGCTGAAGTGCATAATTGATATTTCCAGCTTGTCGCCTCTCTGCTGAAAAATGGCGGCATATAGAAAAATAATTTCATCTTATTCACTCGTCTGTGTCTGTTTTCCACCGAGAAGGACAGGTGTGCCTCACCAGAAGACTAAGATGAAGGAAAATGGTTTTCAAGCTCTGGCTTCTCCTTGGCACTATGACTAGCCATGGCTCTTGCTAATGAAAGGCTGCACTTTGGTGTTTTCGTAAGCCTGGATATTCACTTCCTTGTCGATTATCTCGCTCATTTGTCCCCTTTTAGGGCACACTCCCAGGTTTTTGAGGTGCATCGCAATGCTCAATGTACAAACCCCGTTTCTATATGAGTTGGGAAATTGTGTTAGATGTATAAATAAACTGAATACAATGATTTACAAATCATTTTCAACCCATAGTCAGTTGAATATGCTACAAAGACATCATATTTGATGTTGAAACTGATAAACTTTTTTTTTTGCAAATAATCATTAACTTTAGAATTTGATGCCAACAAAACATGACAAAGTAGTTGGGAAAGGTGGCAATAAATACTGATAAAGTTGAGGAATGCTCATCAAACACTTATTGGGAACATCCCACGGGTGTGCAGGCTAATTGGGAACAGGTGGGTGCCATGATTGGGTATAAAAACAGCTTCCCAAAAAAGGCAAGAAAGGATGGGGCGAGTTACACCCCTTTGTCCACAACTGCGTGAGCAAATAGTCAAACAGTTTAGGAACAACGTTTCTCAAAGTGCAATTGCAATAAATTTAGGGATTTCAACATACTCCAGGTTGATTGGCAACACTTAATTGGCCCTAGTGTGTGAATGTGAGTGTGAATGTTGTCTGTCTATCTGTGTTGACCCTGCGATGAGGTGGCGACTTGTCCAGGATGTACGCCGCCTTCCGCCCGATTGTAGCTGAGATAGGCATCAGTGCCCCCCGGGACCCCAAAGGGAATAAGCGGTACAAAATGGATGGATGGATGGAACATCTACGGTCCATAATATCATCAAAAGGTTCAGAGAATCTGGAGAAATCACTCCACGCAAGCGGCATGGCCGGAAACCAACATTGAATGACCGTGACCTTCGATCCCTCAGGCGCCACTGTATCAAAAACCGACATCAATCTCTAAAGGATCACCCCACATGGGCTCAGGAACACTTCAAAAAAACACTATCACCAAATACAGTTTGTCGCTACATCTGTAAGTGCAAGTTTAAGCTCTACTATGCAAAGCGAAAGCCATTTATCAACAACATCCAGAAACGCCGCTGACTTCTCTGGGCCCAAGATCATCTAAGATGGACTGATGCAAAGTGGGAAAGTGTTCTGTGGTCTGAAGAGTCCACATTTCAAATTATTTTTGTCCCACTGGGTGTGAGTTTTCCTTGCCCTTATGTGGGCCCACCGAGGATGTCGTAGTGGTTTGTGCAGCCCTTTGAGACACTAGTGATTTAGGGCTATATAAGTAAACATTGATTGATTGATTGATTGAAATATTCTACATTGTGTAATTCGGACCTAAGGGGAAGCGAACCATCCAGAATGTTATCGACGCAAAGTTCAAAAGCCAGCATCTGTGATGGTATGGGGGTGCATTGGTGCCCAGGGCATGGGTAACTTACACATCTGTGAAGGCACCATTAATGCTGAAAGGTACATACAGGTTTTGGAACAACATATGCTGCCATCCAAGCGCTGTCTTTTTCATCGACGCCCCTGCTTATTTCAGCAAGACAATGCCAAGCCACATTCAGCACGTGTTAAAAACGGCGTGGCTTCGTATAAAAAGAGTGTGGGTACTTTCCTGGCCCGCCTGCAGTCCAGACATGTCTCCCATCGAAAATGTGTGGCGCATTATGAAGCGTAAAATTCGACAGCAGAGACCCCGGACTGTTGAACGACTGAAGCGCTACATGAAACAAGAATTGGAAAGAATTCCACTTTCAAAGCTTCAACAATTAGCTTCCTCAGTTCCCAAACGTTTATTGAGTGTTGTTAAAAAAAAAAGGTGATGTAACACTGTGTTGAACATGCCCTTTCCCAACTACTTTGGCATGTGTTGCACCCATATCATTCCAAGTTAATTATTATTTGAAAAATAAAATAAAGTTTAGGAGTCTGAACATCAAATATATTGTCTTTGTAGTGCATTCAACTGAAAATGGGTTGAAAAGGATTTGCAAATCATTGTATTCCGTTTATATTTACATCTAACACAATTTCCCAACACATGTGGAAACGGGATTTGTACAGAAATACAGATACCACTACATGTTCCATTGCTACCCTGTTAATTACAGAAAATTGGATATTCTGTAAGAACCATTTTAGGTTTGGTAAGAGTCACATACTATTCAAGTGGTCTTTCATATTTTACTTCCTGTATGAAAGTCCCCCAGCATGAGGTGGGACTAAAAGCCACCCTGTTGCTGCCACCATGTGCGATTTTACCACCGCAAATCGATTGCAGTCCGTCTCCATGGCGACATGCATTGACACGCCACTGAAGGCCGTCATGCGTGCAAGTGTTGCCATACGTTTGCTTCGAAGCCAGCGCACGCCAAATCTACTGCCCGGGAAACTTTCTCAAAATAATTTTGTAGAAAGTCTCACAAAAACCGCTTTGCTTTTTGTGCAAAGTCCTATTAAAGCTCAGAGTGAACGTTTATGTAAGGACAGTGTTATTTTTGCCTCAAATATATGTGCCAGTTGACAGTCGCTGTTATAATGCATCAAATATTCATGGTCCCAGGCTGTGGTCCTCATGTTGTCTGAGTGGAACAAGCAAGCGTCTTTGTGCCAGATAAACGTCATCAAAGTCACACACGACATTTCTCTCCGGGACCCTTTGCTGGCTTTGTTACATTTTCTGAACTTCAATAAGTATACTTTGTACACTGCGTACATTTTCCTGAGTGTGGAAATTTTGACGGTATTCAGTCTCAAATCCATTACTTTCATTGAGCACTTACTGGAAATTATTACCTGCTTCTTTTTCTCTCATTTTTAAAGTGACTTTCAAGCACTTGAGTTAGTCCCTCACCTTCTGTTATGTGCATGAGGACTGGAAGGAGACGACACCACGAAACACGTAAGGTTACCAGGTTTATTGTGACCTTTGATGATTGTGTGGGATGTGTATGCTACTTAAAGTGTTGGTTGCCGGATTAAGTGTGAATTTAAATGAAACAAGAGGATGTTGTACATGCGTGTTCTTTTTTCTTTTTTTTCTTCTTTGTCATGAAAAAGGGACGTTTTTGTCATGAAAAAGGGAGTTTTTTGTGGTTGGTGCACTATATTGTGTTTTTTATGTTGATTTAATAAAAAAAAATTGTTTTTTTTTTTTTTATAAAAAATTCTTCTGCAGCCCAGTACCAATCGGGCCACGGCCCGGTGGTTGGGGACCACTGGTAAACAAGTTTTTCCCTCGTTTCCTGCCTGTTGTTTCTGTTTTGTTTTTTCATTTTTAACTCACACCAGCCAGTATTTATCTCACAAGACACTCAGTTGCCGTGTATTTCAATCAAAAGACTAATATGACATCATAGTGAAGACTGATTATAGGTAATGTTTATTTTTAAAAAGGGGTCATATTATCCTTATTTTTCTACATTTAAAACAGTTCCTTGTTGTCTATTTCAGTTATTCTCATATGAGTGTTACACAGGCTCCATCTTGTTGTATGCAAAGAATCACTAAATCAACAATTATAGTACAGTGTAGGGTTGTCCCGATACCAATATTTTGGTACCTGTACTGGTTCCAGAAATGTATTTCGATACTTTTCAAACTGAAGAGGACCACAAAAAAATATGATTGTTTATTTTAACAGAAAACGTTACACTACATTAAACATACATTTCTTATTGCAATCAAACAAGAATGTTGTCATTGAATAGGATCGTAAAACATTCTAGACAACTGCTTTTTTGGTTGTAAGCAAGCAAACAGAGGCTTCTAATTTGGCTGCTGACATATGCAGAAACATTTTGGGTCATTTCCCATTCTGTTGTTTTGTCAAAATTATGAGGGACTAGCGGTAGAAAATGGACTGTTAATCAATTTGTTCATTTACTGTTAAAATCTGCTTACTTTTGTTTTAACGTGTTCTATCTACAATTCTGTTCAAATGTAATTAGCACTTATTCTTATGTTGTGTGGATACCTTACATAAGTTTTTGGTGATACTACACATTTTCGTGTAAATCTGATACTAAGTAGTTACAGGATCATACATTGGTCATAATTAAAGTTCTCAGGACATCTCTGTACATTGCTGCATTCATCTTTCCGTCTATCCTGACTAGTCTCCCCGTTCCTGCCGCTTCACTGTAGGGATGGTATTGGACTAGTGATTAGCGGTGCCTAATTTCTTCAAAACATGATGCCTGTCATTCATGCCAAAAAGGTCAATCTTTATTGCATCAGACCAGGGAATTTTGTCTCATGGTCTGAGAATCTCTCAGGTGCATTTTTGCAAACTGCAGGCGGGCTGCCATGTGCTTTTTACGAACAAATGGCTTCCATCAGGCCTGATTGGTGGATTGCTGCAGAGGTGGTTGACCTCGTGTAAGGTTCTTCTCTTTCCACAGAGGAATGCTGTCTCTCTGACAGGGTGACCATCAGGTTCTTGGTCACCGAGATTAGATAAAAATCTGTGCAGAAACATCCTGGATTATAACCAATACTTTCCATCCGACCTGATGGAGCTTGAGAGGTGCTGCAAAGCCGAATGGGCAAATTGCCCAAAGATAGGTGTGCCAGGTGTGAGGCATTGTATTCAAAACAACTTGAGGGTGTAATTGCTGCCAAAGGTGCATCAACACAGTTATGAGTAAATGTTGTGAATACTTATAAGGGGTTGAAAATAGCCAGGTGAAAAAGGTATAAACATTTTTTAGCCTGGCGGTATGGAGAATCGTTGGGAACTAGAATCAAAACGACAAACCGGAAATGTTCAAATCCAAACTATGCCAAACCCTACCCACAGCATACTGCATTTGTGTGCGTAATAAAGTGATCTCATTAAATTATTGCGATCGCTGCTTTCACATTTAAATAATAACAGCTGCCACCTGGCACAAGTAACATACAGCACCCAGAACAACTCCCAATAAGACATGAAATAGATCAAATTTATGGGACAACTAAACTGTTTGTAGCCTGAGGTCTCAATGTTAATTAGAAAAAGAAGAGTGGGACTCAAGTTCCGAATGGTCTAGCCAGTGATTTTCAAACTGTGGTACGTGTACCACTAGTGGTATGCGGGCTCCATTTAGTGGTAAGCAAAAAAAATCACTTGATTAAAGTCTTTTATTGATTTCAAACACAGTGTTACTGTTCAAACTGTTTGTAGTGTTACAATGGCCAAACATATAAAATACACTTGTTAAATAAAACCTCTGCCTTGCTTTAATGAATACTTGGGCATACTACGCTACTGTTCTTTAAATTTGGTCATTATGGTGGTATAAGTTTCTTTTCTAAGGTAGCATTTGGTGAGTAAAGTTTGAGGATCTCTGGTCCAGTGTGAATACACCCTAAGAAGGTTTTGAATGGCGTCGGACTTATGAAGGCCACATGACGTGAAGGTAATAATAAAGCGTTACATTGTTTTGCTTCGCAATCACAGCGTCAGTCACTTAGCGCTGTGTCGTAACGGGTCACTTGGCGGGATAATGAGGCAGGCGTGAGGGCTAACTGGAGTGTGGATGTTGAACACTGTCATGTCGCACACTTGTCTTGTCCAAATAAAGTCAGCAGCTTGCAAGATGACAGTGATTGATGGTACGTTGTGTCGTCTGATCATTGGGTTGTTGGTGTGCAACTTCCTGCCGGTAGCAGCAAGTTGTAAAGCGTACCAAAATTAGTGATCTGTTCTGTGCCACTTTTGGATACTAAACACATTGTGTTGTCCCAAAAAGAGTAATGCCATAGGATGTTTTTCTAGTATTTGAACACAAACAAAATCTTAATAATAGTTTAAGACTTTTTCAAATGGATTGTCGCAGTAATTCCACTCATGCGGCATCAAATCTACAATGAATACATCTCCCGCCGTTACCCCGCACTTCCCTTTCTTCCTAATTTGCTTCCGCCCGCCGAAAGAGCAGCTGTGATTTGTGGAAAAACGAGTCGCTTCCTTGCCCGTCATAAAAAGTAATGACGTGAAACGTGAAATATTTGGGGCTGCCGAGCGTCTCTTCGCCAGCTCGCCCATTTTTCCATTGGCGTGCTCATGATACTGAAACGGCGGAGGGCTTGGATAGATGATAAAAAGACCATTAGGTGGGTTTTCTAAGCGGGGGCGTAGTGAAATCACACGTAAGGTGAGAAAACACGGCACAATCTCATTGAGTGTCTCCGATTAGGGAGTCAATCATGCTTGTAGAAGTAGGAATAAAAGTTCATCCACTGTTTGGCAAACTTTTCATCATAATATCAGGAATATCTCAAAGTATGATGAATTGCAAACTAGGGTTGGTACCGATACCAAAATGTATTTAAACACTTTTCGATACTTTTGTAGATAGATGGAACCACAAAAACATTTCATTTTTGGCTTTATTTAAATAGAAAATCTTATGAAACATTAAACATACTGTGGGTTTCTTGTTGCAGTCAAAAAATAATTTTGGCATTAAATAAAATATTAAACATACTAGACAGCTTCACTTTTAGTAGTATGTAATCAAACAAAGGCTCCTAATTGGCTGCTGACATATTCAGTAATATATTGTGTCATTTCTGGTTGTACTATTTTGTCAAAATTATGAGGGAGGAGAGGGAGAAAATGAATGATTATTTCTATTACTTCATTTACTGTTAATATTTGCTTGTCTATATATGTTCTTGCTACACTTTTGTTAAAATGTAATAATCACTTATTTTTCTGTTGTATGATACCCTACATAAGTTTTGGGTGATACTACTAATTTTGGTATTAATCCAGTACCAAATGATTACAGGGTCACACAGTGGTAATAATTAAAGTTATCCTGTGTCCAGGGAAATAATTCATGGGTTTATAATAAAAAAGACAAAATATGTTGTGATATTAAAAGCTATTGATGTAATCATTGTATAATCGAATATGTACAGCTCTTGTACTTGGCATTGTTACAGTCAATGTCTGTGTATGTCGACCCACCCATGGCATTTGTTTACATTCAGGAACACTCGCTTGCTGTTAGTAGTTAGCTATTGCAAGGGTGTCCACATTTTCTCCTCCAAACATATTGCTGAGTATTGTGGCCAAACAGCTCAATTTTTGTTTCATCTGACCACAGAACTTATCTTTGTCCATGTGATCAGCAGCAAACTTTAGACGAGCCTCAAGGTGTCGCTTCTGGAGTAAGGGCTTCCTTTTTGCACGGTTCCCTCTCAGTCCATGGCGATGCAAAACACTGTAACTGTGGACACTGACACCTGTGTTCCAGCAGCTTCCAATTTATTGCCGACCTGCTTTTTGGTGGTTCTCGGTTGACTCTTGATCATCCTGACCAATTTTCTCTCAGCAGCATGTGATGGCTTGTATTTTCTTCCTGATAGTGGCAGTGACAAAACTGTGCCATGCACTTTATACTTACAAACAATGGTCTGCACAGTTGCTCTTGGGACCTTAAGCTGCTTTGATAGCTGCAATTGACTTTCCTGCTCTATTTAAATGGGCTCATTTGATCTTGAAGTCAACAGGTGTCATCAATCATAATCACTCACATGAAGTTAAGAGGCCACGCCAAAAAGCTAATTTGGATTGATTGTAACTTTTCTACCTAATCAACATTGATAATGTATGTTGCTGTATGTATACTTTTGACCCAGCAGATTTGGTCACATTTTCAGTTACCCATAATAAATTCATAAAAGAACCAATCTTTTATGAATAGTTTTTTGTGACGAATGAGTATGTGCTCCAACCACTGTAGCACAAAAAATAAGAGTTGAAGAAATTATTGGAAACTCAAGTGTATGTAAACTTTTGACCACGACTATATATATATATATATATATATATATATATATATATATATATATTTATATATATATCTTGTGGCCTGTGATGGTGTGAAAACCATCACAGGCCACAAGACAAAGACCAGAGCTGTTGTGGGGACAATAGAGAGGGCCAATGAGATGAATAACTTCTTCAACCGGTTTAACCAGCCCGTGTCCTCTCCATCCCCCACTCCCCATCACAGCCACCCCCTCTTCTGCTCCCCTCAACGCACCTCCCCCCAAGCCATGGCAGCACCCCCCTCCACCACCTCTAGGGAGACATTAGTCATCTCTGCGGACCAGGTCAGAGGTCAACTGAGGAAGCTACAGCCAAGGAAAGCAGCAGGCCCAGACAAGCTGTGCCCCCGACTCCTGAAGACCTGTGCTAAAGAACTGGGTGAACCACTTCAAATGATCTTCAACCTCAGCCTGCAGCTGGGAAGAGTGCCCACCCTCTGGAAGACGTCATACATCGTTCCAGTTCCCAAAAAGAACTGCCCCAGTGAGCTGAACGACTACAGACCAGTGGTGCTCACCTCTCATCTAATGAAGACATTGGAGCGGCTCTTTCTCAGCCTCCTCAGACCACAGGTGCAACATGCCAAAGACAGCCTGCAGTTTGCGTACCAGAAAGGCGTTGGTGTGGAGGATGCTATTCTTTACCTGCTGCATCGAGCTCACTCACACCTGGATAAGGGAAATTGCACTGTGAGGATCCTGTTCCTGGACTGCTCGAGTGCCTTTAATACCATCCAGCCCCGCTTCCTTCAGGACACGCTCTACAAAATGCGAGTGGACCCCTGCCTGGTTGCCTGGATTTCGAACTACCTCACCGACAGGCCACAGTATGTCAGACTGAAGGACATCACGTCTGACACTGTGATCAGCAGCACCGGAGCACCGCAGGGAACGGTGCTGTGTCACATCCAGAAGTACGTGGATGACACTGCTATCGTCGGGTGCGTCAGGGGCTGCAGAGAGGAGGAGTTTCGGAATCTGGTGAGGGACTTTGTTGTCTGGTGCCACACAAACCTCTTGCAGCTCAATCCATCAAAGACCAAGGAGCTGGTCATTGACTTTGGGAGGTCGAGTCCACGGTCACAACCTATTGTGATCGAGGGAGTTGAGGTACAGACCGTGGACTCATTCAAGTACCTCGGGGTTTGGGTGGACAATAAGCTGGACTGTACTGTTAACACGGACCACCAGTACAAGAAAGGACAGAGCAGGCTGTACTTCCTCAGGAGACTGCACACTTTCAACATTTGTAAAAAACTCCTGTGGATGTGCTACCAGTCTGTGGTTGCCAGTGTTCTGTTCTACATGGTAGTGTGCTGGGGGGGCAGTACATCTAAGAAGGACAGCTCCAGACTTGAGAAACTGATCAGGCGGGCCGGTTCTACAATCGGAATGAAATTGGACTCACTGGTGACGGTGGCAGATAAGAGGACTGTTGACAAACTAGTGAGAATCCTGGATGATGCCAGTCACCCTCTGCATAGCATTATCAGTAGCCAGAGGAGCCTGTTCAGTGCTAGACTGCTTCATCCCAAGTGCACGACTAATAGACTCAAAAACTCCTTTGTCCCACACGCCATTAGACTGTACAACTCCTCTCTGGGGCAGGAAGCAGGGGGTACAAGGATGACAGGGGATGCAAAACAATAACAGTGCAATACGTGTTCATAACATGGTCACAACTGCCTGCTTTGTCTTGTTATATTCTTATTTTACTGTTATAATGTTATTCCTATTGTTGCTTTTTATTTTTTATTCTTATTGTAACATTTCTCTATTTTGTTTCCATTTAAACCCCCATTATTTACTTTTTACTTGAATTTAAATTGATCTCAACTCTGTACACTGCTGCTGGAATTTTAATTTTCCTGAAGGAACTCTCCTGAAGGAATCAATAAAGTACTATCTATCTATCTATCTATATATATACATATATATATATATATATATATATATATATATATATATATATATACATATATATATACACAGACACACACAATGTATATACATTTATAATACAGTTCTGAAGTATATGTACTTATATATATTTATATGTTCAGTAGTGGTCAAAAGTTTACAAACACTGTAAAGAACATCATATAATGGATGTCTTGAGTTTCCAATAATTTCTACAACTCTTATTTTTTGTGATAGAGTGATTGGAGCACATACATTTTTGTCACAAAAAACGTTTGGTTCTTTTATGAATTTATTATGGGTCTACTGAAAATGTTACCAAATCTGCTGGGTCAAAAGTATACATACAGCAATGTTAATATTTGGTTACATGTCCCTTGGCAAGTTCACTGCAATAAGGCGCTTTTGGTAGCCATACACAAGCTTCTGGCAAAATTTTTGACCACTCCTCTTGACAAGATTGGTGCAGTTCAGCTAAATTTGTTGGTTTTCTGACGTGAACTTGTTTCTGCAGCATTGTCCACACGTTTTAAGTCAGGTTTTTGGGAAGGCCATTCTAAAACCTTAATTCTAGTCTGATTTAGCCATACCTTTACCACTTTTGACGTGTGTTTGGGTCATTGTCCTGTTGGAACACCCAACTGCGCCCAATACCCTACCTCCGGGCTGATGATTTAAGGTTGTCCTGAAGAATTTGGAGATAATCCTCCTTTTTCATTGTCCCATTTACTCTCTGTAAAGCACCAGTTCCATTGGCAGCGAAACAGGCCCAGAGCATAATACTACCACCACCATGTTTGACGGTTGGCATGGAGTTCCTGGGATTAAAGGCCTCACCTTTTCTCCTCCAAACATATTGCTGGATGTCACACCCCGCCTCGGGTGAAGGTAATGTAACCTTTGAAAACCAGATTTTCAAACCAAGGATGGCAAGGCACGCAGTTGGTAATAGTTTACAAACATTTATTGAAATCCCAAAAACTGTCAAGAGGTGAACAACAACAGAAAGAAACAAACAAAGCACCCACAATCTCAGTAGATGTTTGATGTATGGAGACCAAAACTCTTGCTCAGGACAGAGAACTTCCTCTGGCAGTGACAGACAGCAGACTGCCTGAAAAATGGCATTTTACAACTTAATAAGCCAGGGGTCGGCAACCTTTACCACTCAAAGAGCCATTTTGACTTGTTTCACAAAGTAAAGAAAAAAATGGGAGCCACATTATTCTTTTGAAATTTATAATGAAATAATACTGCATACAGAGTTTTTTTTTTTGCTTTGTGCTATGTATAAACCAGGGGTCTCACACACGCGGCCCGCACCTTGTTATGAAAATGTTATGTTAGTGCGGCCCGCGAGTTTTATATGAATGCCGCTTGACAGCGTCACACCAGACAATCCTCCCAATTTACCCGGGAGATTCCCGAATTTCAGAGTACCTATTCTCTCGAATGTACGCTGGTGTTCACCCAATGAACAATAATAAGGGCGTACAATGATGGCACTACCGCTAGCGCCCCCTACAGCTTGTACAAATAGACGGCCAGCCCAAAAAAATATTTGATGAGGCTATTGCAGACATACGTAAGAGACTGCAAGGCATCCTTATTCAACAGCAATACAGATCACACTGAGGGTGGCCATTTAAACAACTTTAGCACGCTTACTAATATGTGCCACACTGTGAACCCACACCAAACAACAATGACAAATACATTTCAGGAGAACATCCGCACTATAACACAACATAAACACGACAGAACAAATACCCAGAATCCCATGTATCCATAACTCTTCCGGGCTACATTATACACCCAGCTACCACCAACCCAACCCTTCCACCCCCACCCCTCCGTGCATCAGTTGAGGTTAATTTTGTACCACTTGTCCTTAATAATTGTGACAAAATAATAGAACGGAAAATGGCACAATATGTTACTGCATATGTCAACAGACTAATTAGGAGTCTTTGTTTGTTTACTTACTACTAAAAGACAATGTCTGTCTGTTATGGGGGGAAAACATTGTTCATTCTTAGGTCCAGAACTATAAAAATGGTACTTATGGTGTAATCTTTAAGGATCCCATCCATAAAGACATTCTATTATATAAGTGTGATTAGATGATGACTTAATGCTGGGACTGGGATAACAACTTCGGCCAGCCAGCAGATGTCGCAACAAAAAGGGGGCAGAGTGTTTAACAAGTATGCCTCATAGTGGAAAATCAGGGTTGACTCTGTATCAGAACGTCTCTGCATGGAGTTTGCATGTTCTCCCTGTGCTTCTGTGAGTTTTCTCCAAGTTCTTTAACTTTTTCCGATGTTCCAAAAATGTACATGTTATGTTAAGCGTGTACTGTCAATCGGTGTGAATGTGAGAGTCCTGGTTGTCTGTATGTGTCCTGGTGAACAGTCTAGGGTGTGTTGCTTAGAGTCTGCTGGGATGGGCTCCAACTCACCCCGTAATGATGACAATCTGTATTGAATATGGATGCTAAAATGCTAAAATACATGTGTAGCAGTTGTTGCTCAAAATAATGTATAGAGCTCAAAACTGTAATTGTCCCGGGAATCCAGAGTGCAGAACGGGGGTAATATTGAAAAAAATTCTGAAAATAGAATAAATCAATTATTATAACATACAGTACAGACCAAAAGTTTGGACACACCTTTTCAACCATCCCAAACCCATTGATACACCTGTGAAGGGAATAACATTTCTTTAGTTCATCGAGAGATTGCCAAGAGTGTGCAAAGCAGTAATCAGAGCAAAGGGTGGCTATTTTAAAGAAAATAGAATACAAAACATGTTTTTAATTACTTCAACATTTTTTAAGTACATAAGTCCACATGTGTTCATTCATAATTTTGATGCCTTCAGTGACAATCAACAATGTAAATAGTCAGGAAAATAAAGAAAACACACTGAATGAGAGTGTGTCCAAACTTTTGGCCTGTACTGTATAATATTAGATATCGCACTAATTTGCCTGTCACCTGTCACAGAAAACTAGAATCAGATAGTGTCGCAGCTATTAATGGACTTTGGTTTGGT
This sequence comes from Nerophis ophidion, assembly GCF_033978795.1. Lineage (NCBI taxonomy): Eukaryota > Metazoa > Chordata > Actinopteri > Syngnathiformes > Syngnathidae > Nerophis > Nerophis ophidion. The sequence goes on from NC_084620.1 coordinate 23,020,171, forward strand.
TTCAGCATCTTTTATGTACTAAATATGTCAAAGTGCCCCCACATCCTTCATTTTTTCTATATGTGGCCCTCGCTGTATAAAGTTTGGACACCCCTGGCGTGGGATCAATTGGCATATGCCAATGACTCCCTCTGGGCTAAGTCATAGCTTTGTATGATATGTAAAATCCATGCTGTATGAAGATAGTCCACAATATGACTGATGCTTCATGTAGAGCAGGGGTCGGGAACCTTTTTGGCTGAGAGAGCCAAGAAGCCAAATATTTTAAAATGTATTTCCATAAGAGCCATATAATTTTTTTTTTTACACTGAACACAACTAATCACGTGCATTTTTAAGTAAAACCAACATTTCTAGAGTATAATAAGTCTGTTATTCTCTGTAATAACATTGTTATTCTGAAGCTAACTGTGGAGGGGGTGTGGCCTGCGGGCCTGCAGCGAAGCGGGGTGTGCCAGGAACGGCCTTGAAATCAGCGACAGGTGCGTAGATGGCCCACCTGGGCCTTGTTATCTAATCACCTGTCGCTATGTTATAAGCAGCAGCCAGGAGGAGAGACGGGGTTGGGGCTGGAGCCAGAGTGCGAGCGAGAACGAAAGAGAAAAATACAATTGCTGGAAAGCAACTGAGAGACTTATTGAAAAATAAAACAATATTGTAACCCTGAAACAGGCTCTCATGTCGGTGCTTGGTGGTCTGAAGAACCCCCAGGAGGGCAAGCCCCACACTAATCAATAATAAATAAATAACTTTTTACCATTAACGCAACTTCTTGAACAGGTGCGCTAGAAAATGGATGGATGGATTAAAATACACAAGAATGTTTTATGGGACGGCGTGGCGCAGTGGGAGAGTGGCCGTGCGCAACCCGAGGGTCACTGGTTCAAATCCCACCTGGAACCAACCTCGTCACGTCCGTTGTGTCCTGAGCAAGACACTTCACCCTTGCTCCTGATGGGTGCTGGTTGGCGCCTTGCATGGCAGCTCCCTCCATCAGTGTGTGAATGTGTGTGTGAATGGGTAAATGTGGAAGTAGTGTCAAAGCGCTTTGAGTACCTTGAAGGTAGAAAAGCGCTATACAAGTACAACCCATTTATCATTTATTTATATTTTGAACGTTATTTTTAACACTGTGATTACAAGCGGAATTATTCATTACTTAGCGTGTTAAGCAGTGTCAGCTCGGATTTATCTAACAGCCAGATGCAGTCATCAAAAGAGCCACATCTGACTCTAGAGCCATAGGTTCCCTACCCCTAATATAGAGCCTCCTTTGAAGGAGACACATCACACACAGTGTGAACACGAATGAGTCCTTTTCCATCTTTAGGTGGCCATTGTCCCCGTCTGTCTTTTCAAATTGCACTTTGTCTCCCAGCACGACCTTTCTTCCATCTTTTCCCCCCACATTTTTTTTAATGCCAGTGTGAGCCACTCAGACACTTTGTGCTCTTTGCTCTCGCTGACCTTTCCCTCCAACTCTTTCTTCCTCTCATCAGGTCTTTACTCCGCTTCATTGGCCTCGCTTCATTGAGCAGAGGCACATTCACAAAGTAGCCGCAGCTTGACATTTTGGGCGGGGGTGGGGGGACAAATGAGTGGTGGCAGTTATAGATTGTGACAGCGGCGCTCCCATGGGACGCGTATTCATCTAATGACGGCATCGTCTGCTCCCCTTTGGGCCGCCAATAATCAATAACCATCTTTTTCTTTGGTCCATTATTTGTTGAACCAGTCCTAGCAAATACATCTCCAATGCAGTAAACAATAGGAACTTAGATATGACTTAGATAAAAGACCCCTTCCTTTTTTTCTCACTGCACCAATGCTGATTGATGGAATAGATGAGAGGAACCTTATTTTACCTCCTCAATATTTGATTCCCAAACCCATCCCTTCTGTTCCTCTCCTACCTTTCGAAACCTCTCCAAAACTTTTAGAAAATGACCTAAAAATGATTGAAAAGGGTCCATTTTTTTCTGCATTTGCAGAATAAGATCTCTATTAAATTACTCAAAAGAAGGTTCTATTGCGCCAACATTTGGTACACCTGCACAATCCAACGAGAGCTGTACTACATTCTGTCACACCTGGGTGAAGTCTTGTCTGGTTTTCGTCTGGTGTCATGTGGTCTTTTCATTTCCTGTTTTATTTTGAAAGTTTAACTCTCCCTCTCGTTTCAGATCACTTGCTCTTCCTCCTGTTTCACTGGTCTGACGTCACTCCTGATTGCCTGATTGTGCCCACCTGTGTCACACTCTCTCATGTGTATAAATGTCTCGTCCTCCCCTTGTCTTGTGCCAGAGTGTCTCGTTACTTCATGTGCGTACCTCCAGCGTTCCCTGCCATAGCATTGACCACCGCCACGTTCTTGTACCTTTTTGGATCCACGGGAGTAATTTGATTTGTAAGTTTTGTCAGGTAAGATTATCTTCCTAGTATCGCCTCCTTTAGAGCGGCTTTTGTTGTACTTAGTAGTGTTTTGTTCATAGCCCCTTTTTTCCCTCCGTAGACGGAGCGTTTTGAGTTATTGATATTTTTGTTTAGTTTAGAGCTCAGGTCAGTTGTGTTTTTATAGCCTGTTTTGTTTCTCCCGTTTTGGACCCCTTCCCTTGATCAAATAAATACATTGTATTTAAATCCTGCATCTGTGTTCAGAGTCCTGTTCTGGTCGTGACACATTCATGATAATGCATATGGATTTATTTCACAAATGATGGTTAATTACTTGGGTGTAATGGTATGCCGCCATCACAATTTTACGTATCATGGTTTTAACGTCACTGTTTGGTTCATTTTATAACAAGGGTACAAAATGCAAAACATAAAACATCCTTGCTTGTGTGTGAACAGACTTAATGGTTTTTAAAATGAAACATAAAAAAATGCAAGCTTCTGGCAGTTAATTCTCCAATTGAGCTTTTTTGAGTAAAACTGTGGTATACAGAAAAAATTAAGGATGCACTAAGGGACACTTTGTGATAAATAATTTACATTACGAAAGGAAAGAACCAATTCAATGCAGGTCCAACATCGATATCTAAGGTCTGTGTTATTGATTACAAGGTTAATTAGTGTAATATCTAAAGTTTGTTTAGTGTATTATCATTCGCTTCCAAGCCAAATGTACACCAAGGGCCAGATTTACCAAGATTCCAAAAAAGCAAGTCCCATTTTGCGTGTACTATTAGTGAGCATGTTGAGGGTGATCTACTTAGACTGCGTGTGTAATTGATAACACGTGCAAAAGTGGTGCAGACTGCACTATTTAAACAAGGATTCTGTGTCTTCTACCGGCTGTCACCATGGAGACAGTCCCAATGCTACAGCCGCTGGTGTTTTGCTATGCAGTGGAACATGCAGCATACAACTATAATTTCACCACCTTTTCTGGGCTAAAAGTGTGATATACAATGGAACCAATATTTTTTTGCATGCCAGAGATGCGCTTTGGCACGACTTGTGCCAAAAACACCAGATCTACAGAAGATGCAAGAAAATGCTTGTGCAAAAAGTTTTTTCCTCAAGGAGAAATACTGTATTCAGCTACTATATATAACCCATTTGCAAATATAAACATGTTCTGATATTCAACATATATTCTGCATGTACATGAAGACAATCATGTTGAATGGACTGCGCTCCCTATTCTGCTCAATAAAGTGATGCAATATCCGCCACATGACCTTAGTAAATTAGCTTTGTGTACCGGTTGCAGTTTAAAGTTTGCATGTGTTTGCAAGTTTACATCAGAACCTCAATCTCCCTCACTAAATGAACCAAAGGCTTTGTACTAAAAAAAAACAAAAACAAAAAACAGTGACAAATACATCTACTGTTACAACCATCCTTCTCATTACAGAAAATCAACACATTTTCTCGTACCTTGCCAACTGCCCAGTGGCCTTGTGGTTAGAGTGTCCGCTTTAAGACTGGAAGGTCGTGTGTTAAAATTCCTGGCCGAGTCAGACTAAAGACTATAAAATGGGACCCATTGCTTCCCTGCTTGGCACTCAGCATCAAGGGTTAGAATTGGGGGTTAAATCACCAAATGATTCCTAATGCTGCTGCTCACTGATCCCCTCACCTCCCAGGGGGTGAACATTGGGATGGGTCAGATGCAGAGGATAATTTCACCACACCTAGTGTGTGTGACTATTTGATGAGATTTTACTTTTTGATTTTTTGATTTCTGCATTTTGTGCATTTATTAACAAAACGGCTTGACAGAAGCATGGTAAAAAGCATGGTCATGTGCAAACCATGCAAGAAAGACATTACATAACAGTAAAGCATTACTATATCGCCTTGATGCTAAATGTGTTGCAGCTCTCATGAAGCTAACTTGGACAGATGAGCGTATTCAAAGCCAAGATACGAGTAAGCCAACATTTGACAATGACCAAAGTCCCATCCATCCATCCATTTGTTATCGCTTGCCCCTCTTGGGGTCGCAGTGGCATCTGGAGCGTATCCCAGCTGCACTCAGGCGGAAGGCGGTGTACACGCTGGACAAGTCGCCACCTCCTCGCAGGGCCAACACAGGCAAACAACCATTCACAATCACATTCAATTTTAATGTGGGATACCATTCTTTCCGATCCGATACAGAGTAAAATTCAGACTGGTTTTGGAAATACCAATTCCATACCAATTCCTTGTGCCAATATTTAAAATAATGTGATGATATAAAATAATTGGGCAAAACAAATGAGAGCAGCATTGTGTCCTGAATGCGGTATCTTATTTATTTTCAACTCTTTATGTAGTGTATCCATATACAGTAGCCTACAATAAAAGGATACATACACTTGTTGTTTTATAAAGCAGAGTGACACATTTCAATAGCCAGTCATGTTCTCAAATAAACAAATGACAGACTGAATAACTGAACTGTGCGTTTATGTACTTACTCAATCTGAGGAATATGATATGATTTAGCTATTTTACACTGTTTGTTATGATCCGCTGCCTGGATCATACCATATTCTAGTTTGTTCCTTTTTTGTATCATATTCTGTTAGTGTTTGACTTCCTTAGTTCCTGATTGTTCTGTCACCATGGTTGCTTATTATTTTCACCTGCCACGGTTTCCAGACGCACACCTGTTTTTGCTAATCACCATCCTTATATAAGCCTGCCTTTTCTGTTCATTCATTCTCGCTTCCTAGTTTGTGTTACACGCAGTTTGTGTTTCGCAACAGTAACGACTCTGATTCCCATGTTTTCACTTGCTAGCTTTGCCTTTGTTTTCCTCTAGCTCCCATGCTAGTAGTTTTTGTTTTGCCTTTTGTGCCTACTACAAGTTTTTCTGTTTCTTAGTCTGTTTTATTCATTAATAAATCATTGTTTCTTACCTCCACGCTGTGTCCGAGCCCGACTGCATCCACGAAAGAACGAACCCGCATCCCCCAAGCGTTACACTGTGTTCTTATAAATGATATACATTATCTCAACATAAAGCATCAAAATTATCAATATTTTGATTTGAGAATCGATATTACCGCATAAAGATCTTGTATTGGCAGTCTAAATATTTCAGTATTGATTACCTCCATGACAGTTTCCTGTGCTTGGCGTTATTTCCGTTCCATAGCTCTTTTTTTCTTTCTTGTTTCCACTTCCTATGCGCTTTCATTTCCTGCCACTTTACCACCCTCTCCTGTCCCTGATTGCCAATCCAAAAACACCTGCTCTTGATTGCCAATCACGTTGCTTCTCAAACCTGCCCTGTTCCTCTGGATAGTGCTGGATCATCATTGTTTTATGGCTAAGCTACCTTGACAGCTGTGCACTACCAAGCTTCACAAGGTTTAATTTCTTCTTAATAAATTACAATTGCACACCTGTCTCCTATCTAAATTATTACATAACGTCAAATTAATTGGGAATATATATATATATATATATATATATATATATATATATATATATATATATACATATATATATGAGTTAGGAAATTGTGATAGATGTAAATACAAACAGAATACAATGATTTGCAAATCTTTTTTAACCCATATTCAATTGAATGCACTACAAAGACAAGATATTGGATGTTAAAACTCATAAACATAAAAAAAAAATTTGCAAATAATAATAACTTAGAATTTCATGGCTGCAACTCGTGCCAAAGTAGTTGGGAAAGGACATGTTCACCACTGTGTTACATCACCTTTTCTTTTAACAACACTCAATAAACGTTTGGGAACTGAGGAAACTAATTGTTAAAGCTTTGAAAGTGGAATTCTTTCCCATTTTTGTTTTATGTAGAGCTTCAGTAGTTCAACAGTCCGGGGTCTCCGCTGTCGTATTTTACACTTCATAATGTGCCACACATTTTCGTTGGGAAACAGGTCTGGACTACAGGCGGGCCAGGAAAGTACCCGCACTCTTTTTTTACAAAGCCATGCTGTTGTAACACTTGTCTTGCTGAAATAAGCAGGGGCGTCCATGATAACGTTGCTTGGATGACAACATATGTTGCCCCAAAACCTGTATGGACCTTTCAGCATCAATTGCCTTCACAGATGTGTAAGTTACCCATGCCTTGGACACTAATACATCCCCATACCATCAAGAATACTGGCTTTTGAACTTTGCGCCTATAACAATCCGAATGGTTATTTACCTCTTTGTTCTGGAGGACACCACGTCCTCTGTTTTCAAATATGATTTAAAATGTGGACTATTCAGACCACAGAACACCTTTCCACTTTGCATCAGTCCATCTTAGGTGAGCCCCAGCCCAGCCAAGCCGGCGGCGTTTCAGGATATAGTTGATAAATGGGTTTTGCTTTGCATAGCAGAGTTTTAACTTGCACTTACAGATGTAGCGACCAACTGTAGTTACTGACAGTGGTTTTATGAAGTGTTTCAGAGCCAATGTCGTGATATCCTTTACTCACTGATGTCGGTTTTTGATGCAGTACCGCCTGAGGGATCAAACGTCCATAATATCATCGCTTACATGCAGTGATTTCTCCAGATTCTCTGAACTTGTTGATGATTTTACGGACCGTAGATGGTAAAATCCCTAAATTCCTTGCAATAGCTCGTTGAGAAATGTTGTTCTAAAACTGTTCGACAATTTGCTTACAAAGTGGTGACTTTCACCCCATCCGTGTTTGTGAATTACTTAGCATTTCATGGAAGCTGCTTTTATACCCAATCAGGGCACCCACCTGTTCCCAATTAGCTTGCACACCTGTGGGATTTTCCATATAAGTGTTTGATGAGCATTCCTCAACTTTATCAGTATTTATTGCCACCTTTCCCAACTTTTTTTGTCACGTGTTGCTGGCATCAAATTCTAAAGTTAATAAGTATGTGCAAAAAAAAAAAATGTTTATCAGTTTGAACATCAAATATGTTGTTTTTGTAGCATATTCTACTGAATATGGTTGAAAATGATTTGCAAATTATTGTAATCCGTTTATATTTACATCCAACACAATGTCCCAACTCATGTGGAAACGGGGTTTGTAGATTGTTTTCTTTGTTTGTTTGTTTTTTTCGAATATTAAAATCAGCCCGATCAACTGAGACAGCACAAGGTTATTTTTTTTATACATGTATTTGGATTCAAGGACACACGGACACGCTGTAACAAAACAGCTGAGCCACTAGCAACATACAGGCACTTTTAGACTGCACCTGGAACAACATCATGGCCCGTCATAGTTGAACATCTTGTGTAACGTTGTCCGTGGTTAATTGTGCATTTTGTCATTATATTATTGCCCCCAACTGTGGATCTATTTGTGCACGCTTCACTGCACGATAGTTAAATGGAACTCTGTCACTCACCGTTTTTTTCTTTCCCTTTCTTAAGTCCCTCAATGGCAATTAGATTTGACAGAGTGGAGCGTCGTATTAACGCCGGCAGATATTTTTTTCTCCCCCTTGGCTTGCCGGTGTTTACTTAGCTCGCTTTCATGAAGTCATACAGCGATTTGTGACTTTGACAAAAGTTTGACTGCATTAAGGGCATACAGTATCTGTTCTGAGCTCGCTCCACTTTACACCCAATGACTCACTCGCGCCCGGACCTTCTCCTGGCCATACCTTCAACCTGAGAGACCCACATCCGCACCTTGGCAGTGCTTTGGAGAATTAATATAATGAGATCCAGAAGTCTTCTGCTCTTTTTTGTCCTTTTTTTTTTGTCGAGCCTTCTTCAGCATCTGATTTATCTTGTGTCGTGCTCTCTTTGTTTGAGGCCACATGCGAACAAGATTTAAAGGTAATGATGTGTCTGACGAGAGCGCAGACCTCCACCAAGGCTTTGTCATCACCTGTGAAATAAATGAGGATCTTAACAGTGGAAAAGAGGTCTCATTGAAATTCTGCACGGCTTCTGGATGCAGGGGAGCTAGGATGTGATAAGAAATTAAAAATAAGAATAGCCTACATAAGCGCAGCAGAATCAGATCTGATGTTATGAGTTTCAAAAGAGAAAAATTCAGTGTCAATACATTATTTCAAAAGCAGTAAAAACACACCCCATTTTGTGGTATAAGCTTTTAAATAACAAAATGAAGGAAACCAGGACTAATGCTTTTCGTCCAATTATTGAGCAGCTTTGAGCTTTCTTTGTGCTAAGATTTTTGCCATCCTCTTTTGTTGAGGTTTTGTTTTTTCCAGTCGACTCACCTAATGGCTTATTTGTGCTTGACAAAGTGCAGCAAAATATGAGGGTGTTTGATTGATTTGGCTCCTCCATGCCGCATATTGACAACAGTGAAGTGTTTGTCTGCTCGTCAGTGTGATGATTTATCATCCCAGTAGAGGCCTGACTGACTGGCAGCCGCTACGCTTTGTTGCCTCGCCGACACGCCTCTGCGTGGCTAGGGAAATGTCACTGCTATACATCCACCAATTTGTTTGTCTCTCAAGTCAATTTTTGTGTTTTTTTTTCTTGACTTTGATTCATAGCCACACTTCCGTTTCTTCCCTGTCTCTCTTTGCTTGAAGTGTTGCAGGATTCATTGAAATGGCTTAAAAGGAGTTTTGCAATCACATTGCTCTGCGAAAGAAGTGTTCCCCGTGGGATCGTGGTGTGTGAAGTCTGAGGACGAAGAGAAGACAGAGGTGGCTCTCTCTCCGTAGGTGATGGAAGCAGGGAGTTGGTTGAAGGTGAAGGTAGCGGTGGCGGAAGTCCTTACTTCTCCCTGTCTCTGCGCGCCTGGAAGTTGTTCCTAACACCGTCCCCACTTGAATCTCCCTCTCTCCAGACGCAGGCAAGATCATCTGCCCATTCCTCTCCACTCCAACCAGATGTTGGTATGATTAACTCCAACCATTCTTCTGTTTACTTGCTGTTTTGGTAAATGTCCAGCATGGCTAAGACTCTTGCCTGTCACAGCACGATGACGTCACGCCGCAAGCCCCCCTATCACCTGAAGCGCGCTTGCACATACGCAGGCACACCAATTCTTGTTTTCCCATTCCCATGAGTCAGCCACAACCAACTGATAGTACACTATTGATAAATGACTCTTGGGATATTGTTTCTTTGGCTAGAGCATTAAGTCTGCCTCAGCTAATAGCCCACCTTTCAGCTCAAGCTCCGCCCGCCAAGAGTCAAGCTCCACTCCCAAAGAGTCAAACTTGACCACCTGTGATTCATGCTCCACCTACATCATTCTCCCAATGTTTGCCAGGACTCAAGCTCCTGTTACTCTACCCACTCCACACGGTTCTAAAATTCCTGCACTCCCACCAATACCGGCTCTCTGGGTGCCCAAAGCCTACCCACCCTTGGCGTCTGCTCCCACTGAGGTCACAAAACAGCCCCTCCTACTAGCACGACATGGGACTGGAATCAGCTTCCTGAGGGTGAACCTGTGCTGGTAGAGGTGCAGCTGAGGAAACACAGCTCCCTTTAATGAGATCGCCGCCTACCTCTCCAACAGTGGTGGCGATATCAGCTCAAGCTCTTGCTCCACTTCCTGCTTCAGCGCCGCAATCTATAGGAGACCCTCCATAGAAGTATAGCCCGGCGTGAATGGACAATTGGTACTGGAAGGTTCTGATGGAGCTGAGATGGAGATTTAGCTTTTTGGGATGACACCGCCAATAGCCAAGCTCGCTCCACCTTTGAAGCCATCTCGAGCCAAATTTGCTCCATCTTCAACGCCCGCTCAAGCCCAGCTCCAGCTATAACACAGTCACCGCCTGCTGCTCCAGTGGCTTTGATGCCAGCAGCTACCCAACTGGGTCTGACAGCACCAGATATAATTGTGGGTACGACGACGTCAACCTCTTTTCAAGTGGGTCCGACACCACCAGCCTTTCTTCAAGTTGGTCCAACGCCACCAGCCACTCTTCAAATGGATCCGACACCACCATCTGTGTGCGCGTCTTACGTATCTATATGTGGACAGCAGAGGAGCTAGTTAATTATATTACCTGTCGATCTGACTAATTGATATTAAATTTGTTTATCTAAATTCGAAGCAAAGATTATAGTACTTTACTGATGCCACCTTTGGTAATAAAGCAGCGTTTGCAGTGCAGTGTTTCCGTGTTCAAAGCGTCACCTTTATCAATAGTTTTGAGGCCTAAATACCTCCATATTGCGCTTCACGCATCCTCTTTATTAACCAGTAGAATTTAGTTTTGTAGCCATTCTTCCTCAACACGTTGTTTTTGTAAGAGCTCTTGGCTCTGTGTGTGCGCATTGAGACACTTAACATGCGGCTTAGCTCTGTACCTCACCGCCGAGGATTAAAAAAGGACCAGTATTTTTCAAAGGCAGTATGATCCATCCATCCATCCATCCATCCATTTTCTACCGCTTATTCCATTCGGGGTTGCGGGGGGCGCTGGAGCCTATCTCAGCTCCAATCGGATGGAAGGCAGGGTACAGCCTGGACAAGTCGGCACCTCATCACAGGGCCAACACAAAGAGACAGACAACATTCACACTCATATTTTACACACTACGGCCAATTTAGTGTTGCCAATCAACCTATCCCCAGGTGCATATTTTTGGAGGTGGGAGGAAGCCGAAGTGCCCGGTGGGAACCCACGCAGTCACGGGGAGGACATGCAAACTCCACACAGAAAGATCCCGAGCCTGGGATTTAACTCCGGACTCCTCAGGACCTTCGTATTGTGAGGCAGACGCACTAAGCCCTATTCCACCGTGCTGCCCTAGGCAGTATATAATATAGTTTTTAATTAATTAGTATTGCGGTACTTTATTAGTACCAGTACACCATACAACCCTACCCTGCACATCGTATCACACTATGTTTATAATGATAATGGTTTAGTTCAATGTTTTTCAATTTAGAGTACTCTTACCATTGGGGAAACTTCAAGGCACGCCAGTGGATACTTGAGATTTATATAAATACTATGTTTCCATCACCGCACCCCTACTGGACCCACTGCAGTTCGCTTACAAAGCCAACAGGTCTGAAGACGACGCAGTAAACCGAGCCCTCTACTTTATTCTCCAGCATCTGGACTCCCCGGCAACCTACGCCGGGATTCTGTTCCTAGACTTCAGCATTCAAAACCATCCTGCCAAATCTCCTCTAGGACAAACTCTCCCAGCTCAATGTCCCTGACTCCACATGCAGGTGGATTGCTGACTTCCCGACAGACTAGAAGCAGTCCGTTTGGGGGGAGGACTGTGTTGGAAACCATGTCCATCAGCTTCAGACTCCTTAAAAGCTTGTATATACCCCCCCTCTTCGATCTGCACACAAACTGCTGCACCTCTAGTTACCAGTCCGCAAAACTGAAAAGTTTGCGGATGACACCACCCTCATCAGGCTCATCTTAGATAACAATGAGTCTTTCTATAGGTGGGAGGTGGACCATCTGGTTTCCTGGTGCAGCCGCAACAACCTGGAACTAAATGCCCAAGAAACAATGGAGATGATCAAAGACTTCGGTAAAACCACAGCCCCACTGCACCACCTCACCCTGACAGACTTCCTTGTCTCCATCATGGACTCCTTCCACTTCCTAGGCTCCACCATCACCCAGTACCTTCTGAATTGGGAGTTAAACATCTGCTCCCTCATTAAAAAGGCCCAGCAGAAGATGTTCTTCTTGTGGCAGCTGATGAAATTCAAGCAGCCAACAAATATGTTGGTGCAGTTCTACACGGCCATCACGAGTCCGTCCTCACCATCACAATGTGGTATCCTGGGGCCACAACCAGGGACGCACACAGACTACAGCAAATCATACACTCTGCTGAGAAGGTAATCAGCTGCACCCTTCCACCAGTCCTGTATGCCTCCAGGACTCGAGAGTGAGCAGGCCAGATCGTAGCCAACTCTTCTCCCACTGGACACAAACTATTCGACCCTCTCCCCTGAGGCAGAGGACCAAGGTCCATTTGGACTAACACCTCCCGCAACAACTACAGGTTTTTTTACCCTCTGCCATCAGAATTACAAACACAAAGTGATCAATCACTTGCATTGTCCCTTCCTGCACTGAATTTCAGATATTTTATCTTAGTGTGTTTAAATTCTTATTTTAATCATCCTGCTTTATTTGTATTGCTATTTTTAGATTAGTTATCTTAATTTTGCTTTTTTTAATGTTTCATGCAACACCATTGCACCCAAACATATTCCTATTTTGTGAACTCTCACTGACTGACTCTGGTTCTGATACTGTATATATACAGTACCATAGGGAGAAAGAGTAAGTTTACTTCCCTGCAAAATATGAGCAATATAAATTTTCTCTGGAATTTTTATATTGTAAATTAAATCTGGGAGAACACATAACGCATGTTTAATACAATCCCAAATGAGTGCACTCTGAATTGATAAACATTTTATAAACTCACAAAACTTTTTGGAGCAGTTAAGTTATTTATTTATTTGTTTATAATTTCAGTTGTGTTATACGCATTATTATTTCCAAATGTTTCAAGCAAGACCACTACAAATGAAGACCAGTTGGACAATATTTGATCAGATAATTATCCAACAGCGCTGTGTTTTACATCTTTTTTTCAACTATAATTGTTGTTTTTTTCTCATTAGAGGGTAATAACTTATTATATATGTATTCCACTAGGGGTAACTCACTGTAAAAAGGACAGGAAATAACATTTACCTATGTTACAATTGTACAAGGGAAAGAAAGATGTGTAATAATAAAAATAATATATATCATCTTTATTTTAATATACAGTACATTCAATATTTGTTTTTTGAAATTTTGAATGCAACAATAAATAATAGACGATAGAATTCAGGATAAATTATATCAGACACTTAGGGTTTTATATTATATTTGACCTTTATTTGACTAGGTTAAAACACTTTGAGATGAAAAATGTACTTTATAAAAGCCACCTGTCTAAGTAGCAGCATCACATTGTACACTATAGTTTTCAGTACGACTACAGTATTGTGCCTTCCACCCATCAATGTCATATGCTTGTACAATACTCTTTATTAAACTTGCTCTTATCAATACTTCGTTTGAGTTCTTTGCACATTCTGTTCCATAATTGTACTCCACATATTGATATGCTTGCGCAGTGTTTTTTTTTTTTTTACTTTTGTGCAGGGATACAAAAGTTTGAAATTTACTTCAGGAATGTAAGGCTGTGACATATCAGCAAGAGTTATAGCCCTCAATGTGTTGCCATAGGTTAATGCCGTGTACAATTCATGCTGGTTACATATTGTCCATATATGTGGTTTGCACAATGGAGAAATTAAGTATTTGATCCTTGTCAGATTTTGATGTTTAGGTTGTCCCAAACTCCCTTGACGTCATCAACCAGTAGGCTGACGATTCTACTGCAAGGTAAATTGTCTAATCAGATTCATCAACTCTTCTAAGACACCCCCAACTTCTTCCATTCATTAAGTATTGCACTAATGGTTGTTTCTTTCCCACTACGCTTCCTACTGGTGGTCCAGTCTTGTGCGGGCCTACAGTCTTGTCCATGAGATCCTTAGACAGCTCTTTGGTCTTGCCCATAGTGGTTGAAAGGTTTCAATGTAATAGAGGGTTTCTGTAACAAGTGTGTTTTATCCACATAAGCATTCGAAATTAGGAATATTTTGTTAAAGAGGCAGGAATAGTTTGTGTGTTTCATAGACACGTAACCGGTCAGGAAACTTGCACCCCACTTGCATTAAATACAATAACATCCATCCATCCATCCATCCATCCATTTTCAACCGCTTATTCCCTTTGGGGTCGCGGGGGGCGCTGGTACCTATCTCAGCTACAATAACATACAATTGCATATTCTGTACATTCTGTCTTGCTTACATAAATAAATCTATCAAAATATTTTAGACTGTTCATATATTCTGCAAGAGAATCAAATACTTATTGTCTATACAGTGTATTTGTGGACGAATATTGACTGAAAATAAATGCATTGGTTTCGTGTTTATCCGTCTCTCCTGTGCATTTCAATGTCAAAACATGCAAACACATCCCTTCTTGTGCTTACATGGAATCAAAAAACATGCACACAGTATACTGTAATGCACAATAGACGATGCTGTATATCATCTTCATCAGCTTCCTCTCATCCACAGACTACCAGCGCCATCAAGTGTACATCCTGAAGACTGCAGCGTGGGCAGATGAAGACACAGTGGTGGTCCTATGAGCTCTGACGGGAACACTTAGTCCCTGCTTCTTTTTTTCTGTTATTCTGTCACCCCCAGGAATGCACACAAGCACATGCCATCGATAAATCACTCTCTTTCTCTCCACTCCAAAAATTCAAGGGCAATGAAGTACTGGTAATAGAACAGATAAACTGTATTTTCTCACAGGAGGATAATGTTAGTCTATATACAGCTTTCAATAAAGACAATGTGGGGGGAGAACAACGTAGTCCATACATAGTATGATTCAACGTGAAACAGTCCTCAACGTATAGTCTTTTTAATATATATTGACTCTTTTTAATATTTGATCATTTGTGTTCGGCCAGTGTGGTTGGTGACCGCTTTAAGAGTTTGTGCTGGACATGATTTCAGCAGCCTTGGCCTTTAGCTTGATATCTTGCACTCTTATTCGATGGATCCGCGTTACAACTCTGGGCAGGACGAAGCAGGAGCTCAATCAGGCGAGTTACATTTACATTTTCTTTCAGACAACTTTTTAAGTCCAGAATCTGTTTAGCTGAGCAATTTGGATGAATTAAACAACACATGCATACATATAAACGTAAACATGCAATGGTGTACAGGCTTTGAATAACAATACATGTTGTTTCAGTTAGTCTTTGTGGATGGTGACTGGCTGCTAGGGATGGGTATTGAATTTAGTACTTTTATCAGCACTGACCAATTCACAAAAAAATTAAACAATGCTTTATTTATATACCTCTATAAGTCTTCTATACCTCAACCAGCTCAAGCACCTGGTCGGTTAACAAGGTGTCAATCACTCAGAGAGACCTCTGCCGGACTCCCTCTAGCTGAAGTTATACTTTTCGATGCAAAAAAACAAGAAGTAGGTTTACATTAAAGCTCCCCTTTTCAAAATGTGCTAGCTCTATGATAATTTACATTGGATTTGCACGAGACATGCTACTGATGAGTATTGTCAATTTTACATGTTTAACACCAATTTGGTCATCAAAACTACAACGGAGATGCATATTATAAGCCAACAACTTGTGTGTAATAAATACAGTATTTACAGTTCAAACACTTTGTAGGGCTCAACAAAAGTAAAGCAATTTAACTTATTAGCAAAGACTACTCTCCCACGGCGAGGCGCAGTGGAAGAGTGGTCGTGCGCAACCCGAGGGTCCCTGGTTCAAATCCCACCTAGTACCAACCTCGTTACGTACGTTGTGTCCTGAGCAAGACACTTCACCCTTGCTCCTGATGGGTGCTGGTTGGCGCCTTGCATGGCAGCTCCCTCCATCAGTGTGTGAATGGGTAAATGTGGAAGTAGTGTCAAAGCGCTTTGAGTACCTTGAAGGTAGAAAAGCGCTATACAAGTACAACCCATTTATCATTTATTTACTTCTTGGCTATGGTAACCAGAGGTGGGTGGTAACACGCTACATTTACTCCGTTACATCTACTTGAGTAACTTTTGGGATAAATTGTACTTCTAAGAGTAGTTTTTATGCAACATACTTTTACTTTTACTTGAGTATATTTATAGAGAAGAAACGCTACTTTTACTCCGCTCCATTTATCTACAATCAGCTCGTCACTCGCTACTTTTTTTTATCGATCTGTTAATGCACGCTTTGTTTGTTTTGATTTTGTCAAACAAGCATTCATAGTATGATCTACGCATGCCTGCGTTTCACCAATCAAATGCAGTCACTGGTGACGTTGGACCAATCAAACAAAACCAGGCGGTCACGTGACCGTCACACGTCGAATCCGACCTAAAAAAGTTGAAAAACTTATTGGGGTGTTACCATTTAGTGGTCAATTTTACGGAATATGTACTGTACTGTGCAATCTACTAATAAAAGTTTCAATCGATCAATCAAAAGTGTAAAGGAAAAAAGACACTTTTTTATTTCAACCGTACTTCCCGTCAAAAGCCTAAAGACTGATCGCACAGTTCCTGTCTTCACAATAAAAGTGCCGCTCCATTACGCCTGCGCTAACAAAATAAGAGTCTCCAAAAGCCAGCGCAAACAAGCGAGCAAGCTACGGAGTTTGCCGCCAATGTATTTCTTGTAAAGTGTATAAAAACGAACATGGAAGCTGCACAAATAAGATGCCAAAAACCAACGACTTTCATGTGATATTAGACAGAAAAGAGGAACTTTTTTTCTCCTCCATTTGAAAATGTGGACATTATGAGAACTATACTGTCTGATTCCAATCAATACAAGTCATCAGAATCAGGTAATACACCAACTTATATTCTTGTCTTCATGAAAGATAGGAATTTATATGTTAAACATGCATGTATATTCATTAAAACACCTTTAACATGTCAACAAAAACGGCAAAATAAATAACTATAAATTATATATATATATATATATGTAACTGCTGTGTACCCGTCCCGTCAAGAATCCACACACAGGCTGGTTTGGATGATGTGGTTCTTTACTGGTAGCTGCAATGAGTGATCGGAATGCACATACACACAATATGTGGTTAGCACCTCTGCTGGTTTCGATGTCATTAGCAGAGTGCAGGAAGTCTGCTCAAGTACATAACATTTTCATATTTTTACAATTACATGAAATGCAATTACAGGTGTAACTTAATACAATTGTTTTTAACAGTATACTTTTTTGTGTGATCGTATAGTGGTTTTAACTTGCTTTTATCTTCACTGGTATTACATTCAATTCAATACAATATATTTTTAACTTCTTTTTTTAACCAACATCATCCTTTTTTTTATATATTTATGAAATAGAAAATAGAAAAGTACAAAATACAATACAAGACATGACATGACAAATAATTAAATGGACTTTTAGCACCCTCTGGTGGTGACAAGCGAAAATGACAGACCACGTTGCGTCCATGCCAAAATGTCGAGACAATTCAAACTTAAACATGAATGTGCGAACACGTAACACGCACATAGTGCAACAATTATTACCTGCAATTAGTGATCAGAATGCACATACACACAATATGTGGTTAGCACCTCTGCTGGTTTCGATGTCATTAGCAGAGTGCAGGAAGTCTGCTCGAGTACATAACATTTTCATATTTTTACAATTACATGAAATGCAATTACAGGTATAACTTAATACAATTGTTTTTAACAGTATACTTTTTTCTGTGATCGTATAGTGGTTTTAACTTGCTTTTATCTTCACTGGTATTACATTCAATTCAATACAATATATTTTTAACTTCTTTTTTTAACCAACATCATCCTTTTTTATATATATATTTATGAAATAGAAAATAGAAAAGTACAAAATACAATACAAGACATGACATGACAAATAATTTAAATGGACTTTTAGCACCCTCTGGTGGCGACTAGCGAAAATGACAGACCACGTTGCGTCCATTCCAAAATGTCGGGACAATTCAAACTTAAACATGAATGTACGAACACGTAACACGCACATAGTGCAACAATTATTACCTGCAATGAGTGATCAGAATGCACATACACACAATATGTGGTTAGCACCTCTGCTGGTTTCGATGTCTATAGGGGAACATAATATCGACTTCAGTGCAAAATAGTAGTACATCTAACGTGAGCAACAACCAATTCAAAACGGAGATTCCATAACATGGCATTTCAACTGCTGTTGAATAACTGTGTATCTTACAATAAATATCACGTTAGCTTTAGTGTAATTTACAATACTTTGCGGAGCAATATCGGAACATGTCTTACCATTAGCAGAGTGCAGGAAGTCTGCTAATAGCTTCCGGTTTCCGGTCATATTTACAGATTTTCAGGTACCAGCAGATGGGCAATTGGACCTCATTGCATTACAAAACAATATACATATTTTACCAGGAATTTCACTCAAATAATTAAAGTATTTTTTATACCCGTTACATATATATACATATATATATATATATATATATATATATATATATATATATATATATATATATATATATATATATATATATATATATATATACATATATGATACGTGTGTGTATGTATATATGAGGTAGATCACCTCGACTTGGTGATTTATTAAGTAATTGATTAACGTTGAAAAAACTTATTGGGGTGTTACCATTTAGTGGTCAATTGTAGGGAATATGTACTGTACTGTGCAATCTACTAATACAAGTTTCAATCAATCAATCAATCAATCAATCAATCAATCGATGAATGCCTACTGAGCCTATGGTGCTGTTAAGTTATTGTGGCTCAATTTGCCTTAATTTTTTTATTTTAATGTATTATTATTTAATATATATTATTGTTTTAGTTGCTTAAGCGATATTCCTGGCTATGAATTTGCTCATTGCTATTTTTATGTTTTTGTGCATTATTTGTTGCCGTAATCATTAAACAAACAGGTTACTCATCAGTTACTCAATACTTGAGTAGTTTTTTCACAACATACATTTTACTTTTACTCAAGTAAATATTTGAGTGACTACTCCTTACTTTTACTTGAGTATTAAATCTCTAAAGTAACAGTATTCTTACTTGAGTACAATTTCTGGCTACTCTACCCACCTCTGATGGTAACACATCTTAGTCATGAGCCTTATATAGAGAGAGTATGGATAACTGGGTTTCAGACATCTCCTAAATCAGAGGTGTCAAACGTATGGTTTTATCTGACCCCCGGGATGGGTTTTTTCAGTATAAGAATGTACCTGAAATTTTTTAATGAAAGAAACAGCTTTTCTCACTGTGTCCACTGGATGTGGCCATAGCAATTATTTGAATCTTTGTAAGTGTTGCTACAAATGTAAAAAATAAACCACATGATTTTAGTACATCAGTCAAGGAAAATGATCAAACTACATAAATAACATACTGTATCTTGATTTTGATATAATTTTTTTTATCTTGATAGATTGAAAATTAACACCAATGAGTTGATTGATGAACATTATCACATCTTTTATTTAAAAAATATAAATAACGACAGGTAAGGAATACATACTATTAACCGCAACAGGTAATTGTAAAAAAAATAAAAATAAAAAACATTATGGTTTGTACAATTTCAGAATGTGTTTGTTCTATTTTTAAACAAAGAAAACAGTCTAAAGTTGTTTTTATTTTTAAGTTATCGTGCTGTGATTTTTACCAGTCCGGCCCACTTGGGAGTAGATTTTTCTCCATGTCGCCCCCGATCTAAAATGAGTTTGACACCATGTCCTAAATGATTGGACCAAAGTCCCTCATGTGACTACAGGCCACTATGTTGGACACCAGTTTGGAGCCATCGCTAAGCGAAACTGTACTTCCTCATTCGACATGTATTTTAATTAAAAAATATTTTACCTTGTTAACATTCCCTGTTGTGCGGCATGAAAGCGCTCCAGTCGTCAAAAATGCATTTGAATTGCAATGAAAAAAGTTATGGAAAGTAAAAGGTAGCCCGAAAAGCTTGAGTGCCAATTAATGATAGCCCTATCTTTTTTGAAGTGTAAGTTTATTTAGAAAATGTATAGAGTTTCAAATTGGTACATCAGATATTGTATTGGCATAAAACACTGAAAGTGATTGTTCCTATAACCCCTTTGTTTCAAATGTTTGTTCCACTCGGGGCGCGGGCATCTTGTCTGACTCACACCTTTTACACAGCCTTCCTTGTCACGTATTCTTCCTTTTCCCGCTTTCCCTCCACTAATTCAAACTGATCCAGCAGCGCAATTGAAGATTGTTTTATTTACAATAATCAAGGGTTAGAATACTCGGGAAACAAAATAAATGCTAGCTTATATAAAGCCGAGGTCTACAGACAGGTGAGGTCAAAGACGGTATGCTGGTGCCCGACTGCCAATCATGCGCCCAGCGCGCTCCTGCCCCTTATAGGCCTGCGTGGGAACTTTACACCACCTGCAAAGGGTGCACACTGACATACACGCATGAATCACTCAAAAATAATAAAATAAACATAAATTCAAGTATGGCCCTCTATTTGGCTCCTACAGATATTGTACTTTTTTTTTTTTTAAATGTCCTTAGAACATGCCTTGTGCGAGTTAAGCAGGCTTACATACACATGGGAAACATGGTATATCTCACTCTTAGTAACAGAGAATTAATACACTTTGACTGATAAAATTTGCTTCAAAATGGCACCTTTTGGTGACATCTGCATGTGTCACCAAAAATCCAAACTAAACTGACAAATATTGCTGTAAAAAGCAGCACTCGTTCAGTTTTCAAGTTCATATGGTGAGTTTATATGGTGATAATGAAATCAGGAAGCCATGCAGACTCACCACAGCAAAACCTATGAAAAATATTGTAAAAATAAAAAGTAAAAGCACGGAGATATGTAGTGAAGTGATTACAAATACACTGGAGGCAGACACCCCGGTTGATGTACTTCACACAAAAGTCATACTTTCTCCATAATTGTTGGTCGAAAGCGAGTAAGAATTTGGGCTAAATAAGGGTTAGAATTTTTTGGGTCGTTCTGTGTATTTTTTTTTTTTCATTTGCTGCGCCGTCGGGAATGTGTTAGCCTGCTGGTCACTTAACCCTGCATGAATGACCCAAGTGCATCAAATACCAAATTGCCACACAAATTACTTTGACGAAATAAAATCATGTTTTATTTTAAGTTTATGACCTGAAATATATTTAGAACTACATTTAGAGGTATTATTTTGGTTTCTTTTGTTAGGGAAACAAAATCAGAACCAGTGCCATTGGCATGCATGCTTCAGGGCACAGCCACACACGTCCTTGGTGTCCAACATGGCGCCTGTTGTTAGGTTATCCATACTCTCTCTGTCGTAGTCTATACAATACTGCCACCTAAAGTTTTAGAATTGCACCTGCATGCAAAGTCTACTGTATAATACAGTTCAGTACAGTGCTTGCAAATGAGACAACCATTATCAATTATAAACACATTTAAACACACCCAAAAGTACAGAAAATTGGAACAGGTATCGATTCCTGTGTACTGGTACTTGGTAGTCAAATGTGAAAGGTATACCGACCCAGACTAGCTCCCTTTTGCTTTTTTTTTTGTCAAAGGTGCCTTCAGACAAACAATATCAGAATCAGAATCAGACATACTTTTTTAATCCAATATACTTCTGTATTATTCAAATCCTGGCTACGGCCTTGTGTACATTCTGTACTCTACATACTATAAAACCCAAATCCAGTGAAGTTGGGACGTTGTGTAAATCGTAAATAAAAACAAAATACAATGTTTTGCAAATTATTTTCAATTGAATAGACTGCAAAGTCAAGATACTTAACTTTCGAACTGGTAAACTTAATTTTTTGCAAATATTAGCTAATTTGGAATTTTATGCCTGCAACATGTTCCAAAAAAGCTGCCACAAGTGGCAAAAAAGACATAAGGTTGAGGAATGCTCATCAAACACTTATTTGGAACATCCCACATGTGAACAGGCTAATTGGGAACAGGTGGGTGCCATGATTGGGTATAAAAGCAGCTTCCATGAAATGCTCAGTCATTCACAAACAAGGATGAGGCGAGTGTCACTACTTTGTGAACAAATGCGTGAGCAAATTGTAGAACAGTTTAAAAACAACATTTCTCAACAGGCTATTACAAGGAATTTAGAGATTTCACCTTCTACAGTCCATAATATCATCAAAAGTTTCAGAGAATCTGGAGAAACATTGAATGCCCATGACCTTCGATCCCTCAGGCGGTACTGCATCAAAAACCAACATCAGTGTGTAAAGGAGATCGCGACATGGGCTCAGGAACACTTCCGAAAACCACTGTCAGTAACTACAGTTTGTCGTTACATCTGTAAGTGCAAGTTAAAACTCTAATATGCAAAGCCAAAGCCATTTATCAACAACACTCACAAACAAGCTCATCTAAGATGGACTTATGCAAAGTGGAAAAGTGTTCTGTGGTCTGAGTCCACATTTCAAAGTGTTTTTGGAAACTGTGGAAGTCATGTCCTCCGGACCAAAGAGGATAAGAACCATCCAGTCTGTTATTGGTGCAAAGTTCAAAAGCCCGCATCTGTGATGGTATTGGGGTGCATTAGGGCCCAAGATCTGGTTAACTTACACATCTGTGAAGGCACCATTAATGCCGAAAGGCACATGCAGATTTTGGAGCAACATATGTTACCATCCAAGCAACGTCGTTTTCATGTACGCCCCTGCTTATTTCAGCAAGATAATGCCAAGCCACATTCTGCACATGTTACAACAGCGTGGCTTCGTAGTAAAAGAGTGCGGATACTAAACTGGCCTGCCTGTAATCCAGACCTGTCTGGAAATGTGTGGCGCATTATGAAGCGTAAAATACCACAACAGAGACCACGGACTGTTGAACCACTTAAGTTGTTCATCAAACAAGATTGGGAAAGAATTCCACCTGAAAATCTTCAAAAAATTGGTGTCCTCAGTTCCCAAACTTTTACCTAGTGTTGTTAAATGGAAAAGCCATGAAATGCAGTGGTAAAAATGGCCTTGTGCCAACTTTTTCGCCATTAAATTAAAGGTTAATGATTATTTGCAAAAAACAAATTGGTTTCTCAGTTCAAAAATTAAATATCTTGTCTTTGCAGTGTCTTCAATTGAATATAAGTTCAAAAGGATTTGCATATTATTGTGTTCTGTTTTTATTTACGATTTACACAACGTGCCAACTTCACTGGTTTTGGCTTTTGTCCTTAAAGCCAGTACCTTTTTACCTCTGTTTCTGTTTGCATGTGGTAAGTTTTTGACTGGCCCGTGGTCCCACACTTGTTTTCAACATATCTATTTTACCTGCACGTCCCCTTCCATCTCTGCATCTGAGGGTCACGCCCCAAGCTCAAGCATGCCTCCCCGTGACACTTCCTAATTGTAGTCTTGCATGGTCTGTCACTGTGCTAAGGCGTCTTGTGTTAGAGGAGGTCATACACGTGCAAAGCCATGTGTCATGTAAATGCTGTTGTACTGCAGCAGGAACAAACCATGTTGTCAACTCTGTGACTCACATAAGCATGCAGCACATTCACGTACATCTCAGGCGACCGAACAGCAGCAGCAGAAGCAACGTGGAGTCAATCCTTTCAAGGCTTCCTTCAATGTTTAAAAAAATACTCTGATGCGCTTTGCTGTTCTCGTCTTTGCTCGCCTCCTGACAGGAGCACGTGTTGAAATTAAGAAAAGCTGTCTGCTTCAACACTAATAATGCAGGGATGATGTTGGCTGCGTGGAGAAGACAAAACACTTATTTTTAACACTCTTTGAATGCGAGAATGAAACAGTTGTCATGTTGCTTTGACACGCAACTCAATAGTCTGTGATGAAATGGGTTTTTTGATGGCATAAGTATGCACAAATATTCTCATTTTGTCAGGTTGTAATTGGATTACCTTATTTTTCTTAGTTAGCAAGCAGGCTAGGTCCTCCTTCATGGAGAATCGCGACGGGCACAATTGACCGAGAGTGTGGGAATGTTTATTTATTTCATTTTTTTGTACATACACTAAAGTACGTGACATGATTAACTTTAACCTAACTTTTAACTTGTCCCAAAAGAAGTGGAAAGAAGCTGAGTTCATTTCACTTAACCGCTTCTCCGTGTCTTAGCAATTATGGTACTGATATGTTCATTTCTGTTTTCAACATGTCAATTTTACCCTCCATCCATCCATTTTCTACCGCTTATTCACTTTGGGGTCACGGGAGGTGCTTTTTGTTTAATTAGTTAAATTAATAACTTCATCTGGTTTGTAAATAGTGTGTTCAATATCTAAAAATAGTAAAGTAATTAAATATATGAACAAAAAATAAAGAAGTGGGCTAATAGTTAAGAGCACAGTACATCATAAACTATACCTTGGAGCAGACCTGGGCAAATTAAGGCCCGGGGACCGCATGCGGCCTGTTAAGCTATTCAATCTGAGCCGCCGGACATTCCCAAATAATTTTTGTAAATCTTTATGATGGAAACTGTCGCTGCCATTACAATGTGCAGGTATGTTTTCAAGTTAACAGAAGTCTTGAACTATATAAAGTATTTCAATGGTTGGAATCTGTGCTTACTGGTGCTGCGAGTCTTTGGGTGTCCCACGATTCGATTCAATATAGATTCTTGTGGTCGCGATTTGATAATATATCGATTTTTTCGATTCAACGCGATTCTCGATTCAAAAACGATATTTTTCCGATTCAAAACGATTCTGTATTCATTCAATACATAGGATTTCAGCAAGATTCTACCCCAGTCTGCTGACATGCAAGCAAAGTAAAATATTTTTTTTTTAAAAAGCTTTTAAAATTGTAAAGGACAATGTTTTATCAACTGATTGCATCAATGTAAATTTGTTTTAACTATTAAACGAACCAAAAATATGACTTATTTTATGTTTGTGAAAACATTGGACACAGTGTGTTGTCAAGCTTATGAGATGTGATGCAACTGTGAGCCACTGTGACACTATTGTTCTTTTTTTTTATATATAAATGTCTAATGATAATGTCAATGAGGGATTTTTAATCACTGCTATGTTGAAATTATAACTAATATTGATACTGTTGTTGATAATATTAATTTTTTTCCCACACCCCTACTAGTTACTGTGGTAATCTAAGTCATAGCAGCTCAGGCGAGGCACCAAGCAGTGTGGGTGTGGAGCACTTCCACAGAGTGTTTGCCAGCCTGAAATGCGGGTATCATAGACAGACGCGGAAGGAGATTTTCTACTACAAAGTTCTGAAGCTTAGTGCTATATCATCAGATTGTAGCTGGGTTTATTTTGTTACCCTTAGCGTTCATATTTCGCTTTGTTTGTTGCATTTTTGTTGCTCACTTGATTGTAAAATATGTCAATCGAGAGGGGGTGTGACGTTCATATGTTGTCAATATTCAGTTTTTTTATCGTACACAGTTAATATTGTAAATCCCACATTCTTTATTTCCATGTACATTCTGAATGTCTCATTCAGTAAACACATTTAAAATTATATTCCGTTTAAGGCAGTCTATCATAACATTTTTAGCATTCAATCAAACATTATTGTGAGGTTTTGTATTAGTGTTACTAAAATTTTTCTCTAAATTTGGCCCCAGAGTCAAAATAATTGCCCAGGCCTGCCTTAGAGAATAATAAAAGGATTAGACGATAATTTTAGGAATTAAACTAGCATACTGAATAGATTAAAAAAATCAAAGGTTTGTTTTTTATTAAACTCACATTTTCATCCATTTTCTATCCGACTTCTCCTCACTAAGATCACGGAGCCGGAGCCTATCTCAGCTGTCTCTGAGCAAGAGGCGGTGTATCCCTGGGACTGGCCACGACTGGCCAGTTAATCAAAGAGAATAAGTAACAGTTGCAATACTATATTTAACAGATACATATGTAGTATTACATATTTAGTAAGATAATAATAGTGTTGTCAAATTATCAATGTTTTAAATGAGAATAATCACACTTTTCAATTTGGATTAATCGCAGCTTGATTTTAATTAACTTAGAAAGAGCCTGTTATTTACACATGAATTTAATTATACTGTCAGAATTTCATAGAGGAACATATTATCTTATTTTTTTAACTTTAATGCATGTAATTTCTTTCTTCAAAACTAGGTAAGAGTCTTATTTAAAGTTAGTAAGTGAACTATTACTCGTGCCAAATATTCAAGAGATTGAATATGAATTGATACATGAAGATGTATGAGTAGGTGGATTGAGCAAGGAAAAAAGACAAAGCACTAATACGATTCAGTTTAAGACACTGTTCAAACTACAAGTATTCACAAAGTGCAAAGAATAAGAATTATGATAAACATGTAGAACATTTTTAAAAATGAGATAATGATTATTTGTGTATTTGATTTTTGTTTTCTTACTTGTGGTGTATTTATTTATTCACTGTTCTGTTACAACAGAGAACATAGAAAATGGATACAGCTGCCATGATATGAAAAAGGGTAGGATTAAATAAGCTGTGCTTCTTTTACAATTGTACTGTATTCATGTTCTAAATAAACTGGAACTGAACAGAACAACTGAACTACACATCTAATTTTGTCAGACCCAATTGTATCTCTATGAATCTGTAAAATATTGGAATGTTTTACCTCAACCAAACCATTAAAACAATGATTATGAAACTAGTCTCTATCTAGTGGTATGGTAAATACGTCTGTAAATATGTATAGTGGAGTATTGTTGTTGATGATGTTTGTGCAGTGTGTGTAATGTCAGAGTGGCCAAAAATGTTACAAAATATTTGCTAAATAAAACCTCTGCCTTGTTTTTAATTAATATTTAGGCCTACTACGCTACCGCATTTTAATGCTGGTCATTCTTGTGGTACTTGGAAAGCCAAATGTTTTCTGAGGTAGTACTTTCTGAAAAAGTTTGAGAACCATTGCATTAAAATCATATCTGAATATGATGCGATCACAGTAATAAACATATTCAATTAATAGCTCTCTTACATTATTATCTTAATAAAAGCTGCTCTTTAAAAAGTCAGCTGATATTACATGATTTCAATGTATGTCTCATTTCCTACAATGCTTAACTTCTATCGTACAATGTAGCAGGCTTGAATATCAGAATCAAAAATATTTATTGACTATAATATAATGTCCTTATCGTGATTATGTATCACAATATAATAAATAGATATGACCCGACAAAATAAAATGTAATTTCTAGCGAAGTCAAATATTCTTGTTCTCTTGGATGATTATTTTTGATAGTTTTTACTGATATAGCTCACATAGTTTGCACAGAAGCAAATCGTCAAAGCTCGTTTACATCTGTTATTAGCCAGTTTTCTTTTAAACAGTTGTGAAGTCCGCTATTAGGCATTAATTGTGAAGTTAACTGCTCGAGCATAGCGATACTGTACATGTTGGTATCAATCTTAAACAATGTAAGTACAGTACAGATACTTTTTATGTATCCATATTTTTTTGAAAATCATGAAATTATTTATTTTATTTTTCCCTCATGAATAATCATTTCAATTTTCTCCTAATAGATAAAATTCTCATAAATAAATGTTTTGAGGTCAACAAAAATATATATTATTATACAATTGTTTTAACACTATCTAATGCAATAAGAATAAGATAGACAATGCAGCAATATCAACAACATAATGCAGTCATTACGTTTCACTACATAACTGTCAAAGCAAAATAAAGCTAATTGTGCAAAATGAGTAAATACATTTGCTTTCATTGAAACCATTAACAGACATCCCGTATCCAATATGTTTTATATTTGAAAAAGACATTTATTTGTTGAAATAAACAGACCAAGATGAAAATTAAAAATGTTGATTACGTCACACAAGTATCGACCTCTTACGAGACTGTTGTGGTATCGGCAATATCGACATTTGGATTAATTTGCACGTCTCGAGTTACCGCTGTCAGAAAAAGCGTCTGCCGTTCAAACATTCAATATCAAATAGCGTGGACATTAACGGTAAATATGTTGTGTTTATTAAATAAGAACAAACTTGTTTTAGGGTTGTTGTTTTTTTTTTTCCAAATGACAATTAGCAATGCTAATGTTCCCAGCCAGTTAATTACCACCACCCGATGACGCTAACGTTAACTACCACAACAATTACACTTTTAACTAACTCTGAAGTTTATTGTTTTTGGGGAACATTTGATTGCAAGACTAATCGTTGTATCGTTAGAAGCTAAATAGCTGCGGTATAATTTTATTTTGAACCTTCATTCGTCAATCTGCTAGAGCTAGCATTAGCATGATTTACTCAGCAGTAAATGGGATTATTTGTGTGTGTCTCTTTTTACTTGGATGATGCTGGCCACCAAGTAGCACTTGAACTGCAATATCTTAATAATATTTCAATTGTACTAAACCCATTTTTTCTGAGATCAATTTATTATTCACCATGGTCTGCTTAAACTCAATCAATGGGGTAAATGATGTTACGTCCATAATGTCAGTTTGAAATGTATATCAGATTATAGTGCATAATGATGAAAATAATCAATTCAATCTAACATAGACAGTACATTCATCCGTCCATCCATTTTTCTACGGCTTGTTCCTCTCGGGGCCGCAGGGGTGGCTGGAGCCTATTGTGAGTCCAAAGACGAGCCAGAATGTAAGAAAATCACACTTTTACAAGACCTATTCTTTTTGTGAATTGACAACAACCTGCTCAGTGGACCTGTGGTTAGAATGTCCACCCTCAGATCGATAGGTTGTAAGTTCAAACCCCGGTCGAGTCATACCAAAGACTATAATAATGGGACCCATTACCTCCCTGCTTGGCACTCAGCATCAAATGTTGGAATTGGGGGTTAAATCACCAAAATGATTCCCCGGTGCGGCCGCTGCTGCTGCTCACAGCTCCCCTCACCTTCCAGTGGGTAAACAAGGGGATGGGTCAAATGCAGAAGTTAATTTCACCAAACGTAGTGTGTGGTGAAATTACATGGTACATTGAACTTTTTTTTAACAAATATTTTTATAAAATACATGTCTTGTCCAGCCACTCAAGCAAATCATATTGTTGATGGAGATGCCCACATTTGCTGTAAAGATTTACTTTACAAAAAAAAAGAACCGTGCAATACTTATTTTGTTGCTTTATCTGTCTTTGACTTTGTTGAATTGATTTATTTAGTGTTTGGCGCAGCTGGACTTGAACAGGAGGGCTTAGAAAGAAGAACAAAAAGTAGACCGAAGAACAAATTGGATGGGCAAGACTGATTGAGACAACAACAACAACAGAACTACATCAGCAAATGTGATGTATACAAACATGATACCAAACATTATAAATCAGAACCAGTTATTGAAGTAGATTGTATTACAACAGAAATGACAATGAACATTATTGCATTACAAATGGAACAGTAAAAATACCAATAGAAGTAACAATATTGATAATGAAAAAAATTAATTACCTATATTGTCTACATTACAATCACTTCAAATGCAACAATACATAAATGTAATAATTACAAAAGGAAGCAGATAAATATTAACGTTTCACATTGTTGTGGTAAAATATAGTTAAGCTTAAATACTTGAATGACAAAAGGAAGCAGATAAATATTAACCTTTCACATTGTGGTAAAACACGTTAAGCTTTAGCAGTATGCCATGTTTAAACCCCTGGGTGGGGAACTGCATTACTATATTTTTGATGAAGCGTGAGTGTATGCATAAGTGTATGTATGTACAGTATATGTGCATTTGTATGTACAGCATGTATGTATGCTTGTACAGTGATTATGCTTGTGGATGTGCTGTGTGTGTATGTATTTATGCATGTGTGCACGTATGTACAGTACGTAAGTATTTGTGTATTTATGTATGTATATTCAAAAGCATTATACTGTAATTCATCGTCTGTGGTTTGCTACCTTGCTAAAAATTTTGAAGACACTTTTTTTCCAGTGGGTCTCCATGTTGCTGCAATTCACCAATATGTGTGTGTGAGTGACAGGAAGAAAATGGCTCTAGTCTCACAAGGTAGCTAATAAAGTTACTTGCCGTTATTTTAAGTTAAGTTTGGGGATGAAGTTGATAATGAGATTCTATATTTGTGTGCCATCACAGCGGTGAGCGACATGTCTAATCGACATATTGAGAAGCTCGTAGCCCAGTGGGCCACGTTTGTGAGTCAAAAGAAGAGGAAAAAACGCAAGCCCCACCCTGTATCGCCCCTTGTGTGCCCACCCAGGCACAGCTTTGCTTTTTACATCTTGTCGAAATCATTTAAGGCACAACTGAGAGATCTGCTTTCTCATGTAACGTATTAGCAGATGATTGCCGTTCATAATTGCCTCTGCACAGTCCATATCAACAGTAAAATGGTAACTATTGCAGGGTCCAATTTGGGTCAGTGACCTTCAAAGCTGCTACCAGCACCGCTTTGGTGGCCCGCTGCGATCCTTCAAGTTTGGCTACTACACCATCAATAAGCTACTGGAGTCCGTCTCGGATATGATCTACTTTCAGCTCACCAACATGGGCGCCACTATCACCTTAAGAGAGAACGTAAGGATGGAGATTTTTGGATCAAGATTAATGTGTCATTTTGAAAATATCTGTGTGGACATGGTTTACGACAAAACTATCAGCATTCAGGAAAGGTGTTTTTGTGCCCTGTAATCGGTTGATTCTTAGATGGCTCCACTCGACGATTTGCCAATGATTGAGAACATTAACTTCCCCATCCCTATACCATCAGAAGAGGGTGACAGTGGACAGTGCATGGTTGACTTAGACTGGGACATCAACCAGCAAGGTATGCACTTGTATTTTTATTCATTCACCTGCTTCTAGTCTTGTTGAAAACACTCTGTAGGAAGAGTGGCACAGCAGGGCCAAGTTTCACGTTTCCAAGGAATATTGGAAGAAGATGTTCTACCTGTGGCGGTCTGTCAGGCTGAAACAGGATACATCAGTGTGGACACTAGGGAGGGAGCATGCGGGAGGAACTTTCAAGTAAACCTTTAAAAAACACAATTAAAGAGCAACATGTGTTGGTATTGTCTTTGGGATAAATCACAATACATCCTGTTTGCATGTCAGAGCTCTGTGAACTTTGAGGTGTGGTCTCCTGCGTTGTTCAGCAGTCCCAATTCGGCTTCAGACGTCCTGATCAATCAGCGCCTCAAGCAGCCCACACAGCACACCACTCGAGTGCTGGCAACCATAACTGTGGCGCACATAGAGTCGCCGGGACACTTCTACATCATTTTCTCCGAGAGTAGTGAGACGTGTGCTTTTCAGAACATGATGTTGGAGATGAGGTGAGAGAGTCTTCATCAAGCTGCGTGAAAACACTACCCAACATGAAACTCCTGTTTTCTCCAGACAATATTACAGCGTTCCCGACGTGTGCACAGTCCAGTGTCTTCCCCAGCGATTGATCCGAAGGGGTCAAGCCTGTTGCGTGTCAGGCATGGGCATCTGGTACTACCGAGCGGTGATAGACCTGATCATTAGCTCAACGCAAGTCACTGTGTACTATGTCGATTTTGGAAACAAGTGTGAAGAGCAAAATGTCAACCTGAAGTTCCTCATGTAAGGAGATTGTGCTCACACAGGTAGCCCATTTCCACCCTTACATGGATATTTTTGTTAAGGACTTTGTTACACTCCAAGTTATGTAAAATCTCCTTGTAAAGGTAACACTCAAATGCTGCAATTTCTATTTGGCTTGGACATGCTTGACAGTGACCTAAGCAAATGGTACCATTCCTAGGCTCACTTAACACCTAAAGTACGATACCTTTAGGCAGTGGGTGCATCAAAACACCCTTAGGTGTGGCATGCTTTCTCTCTTTTGACACGATTTGAAAAGGAGGTCTCAGGCCCCGCACGATTCCATGCACATGCATGCATGCAATGGATTTGTAATGTGAACACTACATGCAGATTATTAATGATAATTTACCAAATCAGAATAGAAAGATTCACAGGCGACTACATTTCCATTTGTGGTAAAGACATGACATGTAATTTATGCAATTGCTGCTCTTGTAAACTTTACCAACAGTGGCAATCTTGTACAAAATATATTGGAACTCGCTTAAAGGGGAACTGAACTTTTTGGGGAAATTTGCCTGTATAAAATCCACAATCCTTATGAGAGACAAAAACACGTTTGTTTTTTTAATGCATTCTAACTAGTAAATCAAAGTCCGCTTTGAATAGAGCCAATGGGAGCCATGAGGTCATTGGGTGTAATGCGTATTTTCCAAAATTAAAACCCCCCCCAAATTCGTCAAAAAATGCTCCATTGACATTTTGTGATCTTAATATTAAGCAAGTATTAGCAATATTGTTATTATAGGCTCTAACGTTAAGGACCTACATTAACAGCACATTGATCAGTGAGAGATAACTTGCTTACTGTTATGATCTGTTGCGCCAGATCGTATTCTTTCTTGTTTGCATTATATTATTTGCCCATGTTTGATGTGTTTTGGTTTTCTGCGCCACATGAGTCCTTTGTTTACCTTCAGTTAGGAGCAACAACTACGCACCTGTCCTCTTTTTATGATTAGTGTTGTCACCTGGTGTAAGGCTAGTCATCATCCTTATTTATACTTGTCTTGCCATGCTGTTAGTTGCTGGTCCATTGTTCACTGTTTGTTATACACAACGGTTTGTTGGTTGGTTTTGTTCTTTGTTTTAAGCTACCTATGTTTTCACTTTGCTAAGCTAAACCAGCACCAGTTTTATGTTACTTTGCTTTGTGTATTTAATTAAGGAATCTTCTTACCTGCACGCTGCCTAAGGTCCTCCGCATCTTTGGAATCGCAAACACTTCACAACATGGCAGCACACATCATCAGCTTGTGAGCTGCTTTCTCACTTCGGAAGTTCTGAAAGTTAATCCTCGATTATGAATCATGCCTATCACCTAGATAATAAAATGATGTAGATATAAACTGAGAAGTTGGTAAACTTTGACAGCCAACTTAGACCCAGAAATGTCAAAAAAAAACATCCAATAAGAAGCTTTTTTCCACCCCCTTTTTTCTCATTATGATTATGAGTCATTATGAGCCATTTTTCATCTAAAAAGGAACATATCAACATCTTAACAGTCGACAGCCCGGTAAAAGCAGACATTCAAGTGTAAGTGGTATGGAGTTACGTTAGTTGGCTCTAATGATGTCTCCAGTGAGTTTATCGCTGCATGCAGTACTGAAAAAATGGAAAAAAAAATTCTCATCTTAAGTAAGGATTGTGAATGATATCAATTCAAACTTTATTTATATAGTACTTTTCATGCACAGGTGAATGGCTAACACTAAGCTAGGTACAAAACAATAATAGAATACAAGAAAACTCACTCACACGCATATAGTGCTATTACCAACGCAAAAACAAAACATGGCATGGCACTGAGGATTCGAGGAAAAACACTATATTTGAGGCATCCACACTGGAGAATAACTCAAATTTACGCCATTTGAAATAAAAAAAAAGTGTGTCTAGACATTTTTATTTTATTTCAACGCTCTCTGCAGTCCTGAGGCTCTCTGGCAAGCTGTTCCACAGGTGTGGGCCATAGTGGCTAAATGCCACCTCACTGTGAGTCTTTGTTCTGGTATTTGGTAAAGCTAAAAGGCCAGTGTCAGAGGACCTTAGGATTTGCGAGGTTTGATACTGTACAAGCAGGCCAGATAGATAACAAGGCGCAAGGCCGTTGAGACATTTAAAAACTAATATTTAAACCTTAAAATCTACCCTGAAGCCAATGAATGGTGAGCCAATGCAGCGACAAATGCTGTAAGGCAGAATTTCCACCAAAAAGTGCAGTTCAGTTAAGTGTGGCCCTATTTCCCCACCAGTGGGCACAGCATACCTGTACCTTATCTAAAAAAATAATCACGATAACATACTGTATTTTGTTAAAACAGTCAAAGTAAAACTGTTAAATATATGCATTTGGACCGGATAACATTAGCTATTGTAGATTTAATTTGGGTACATCATTAAGGCCAGCCACACCTTACAAACACCTCTGGTCTTTTTTGGCAAACATTGTACATTTTACAATTGCCTGTTTGGGTGGAAATGGGCACACCATGAGTTAAGTCACTGTATGAACGAATGAATGAATTCATACCATCTAAAAAGTTTCTGTCACACAGGATGTTTTTTGCCCATCTTCCAGCACAAGCTGTCCCCTCATCACTCACTAGAATCAAACCCATCACTGTAAGAATGACAGTACATCTAATCTCGTTATATATTATGCAGCTGCTTAAATGATTGCATTTTCAAAAAACAGCAGCCATGACCATTTATATGTTCAAATGGCGGAAAATGGACTTTAAGGACAATTTGCGCTCTGTTTTACTCTTATGTTGTGCTCACAGAACAACTGGACTCCTGAGGCCACTGACTCTTTCCGGGAGCTTAGTTTTGGACAAAGTCTGGTGGGCGCCCTTGAAGGTTACACGGGCGACGTGTTGCAGCTCTACCTTTCCAATAATTATGCCGACTACTACTTCCATGACATCCTGCTGAGCCAGGAACACTGCGTGGCCTGCAAGCCCTCGGCCAGCGCTGCGGTCAGTCAAAAATATTGGTATTGTGTGTGTATCAATTCAGGACTGCACTCCATCTGCTTCATGGCTTCTGCCTTGCATAGCTCTGTGTTAAGGACAGTCCAGTGAGTCTGTACTTGGGGGAAGGCATGATTTTCCTGCAAGACGAACAGACGACAGCACCGTATAATCTTGGTGCCCCCAGCATGCCAGTAAAGTTTTACATCACACATCAACTGCTCAAAGTGAATGTGCTTGTGGACTGGACATTTTAAAAGTTTTTTTTTTTTTGCAGGTTGAAGTGGAACAGGTGCCATTGATGCCAAGTGATAGTATTACGGACAACATATTCAACTCCGACTTCCAGGTATGATGGTCCCACCCACCACTGCACTGTCAATATTGACAACAGGAGGTCCTCAGTTAACAATGTTTCGCACCCGCTTGATTGAATGAAAACATATTTTGGACCTAAGTTCGTTTTGTAAATACAAAGCTTGGTCGAGAAGTAATGATGTGTGGTTAGCGGAAGGATACGTAGCCGCGCTAAGCTACACTGAAAGAAAGACAACGTCACCCTCTTATTCCCTTGGCAATCTCCTACTAGAAGTTAGATCTCCCAAGCTCAGAGCGAACTCTCCTGTTGGCAGTGGCGCAGAAGTAAAAGAAGGCCACTAGAGTGGAAGTGAAACCAAAGCGAAAATGCTCAGAAAGGGGAGAAACGCCACTCGACACTGGCTACATACCTGCTCAGTGGCCTTGTGGTTAGAGTGTCTGCCCTGAGTTTTGGTAAGTCGTTACTTCAATACCCGGCCGAGTCATTCATACCAAGGACTATAAAAATGGGAACCATAACCTCCCTGCTTGGCACTCAGCATCAAAAACGATTCCCGGGCGTGACCACCACTGCAGCTCACTGCACCCTTCACCTCCCAGGGCGTGAACAAGGGAATGTGTCAAATGCAGAGGACACATTTTGCCACACCTAGTGTGTGTGTGACAATCATTGGTACTCTAACTTTAACTTTACTGTAACTACATATGCGGTGCAAGCCATTCGACCACTGACACCATCGTCCAAAATAAAGATTGTATTTTCAAACATGTGAAGCGATCTGCTTTCATTTAAATGAAAGCTTCAGTTATAATCAGTATTGTTTGTAACAGCGTAGATAACAACAAGTAATCTAATTACTGTTGCCGTTAATGAGAAGGTGAAGTGGCTTGTTACTACAGTTTTGTTGAATGAACGGCAAGGTGTTGGAAAAAGCAAGGGTGGGGATGATGTCGCCGTTGTAAATGCGCTGATGATGATAATTGGCTATGGGGGCAGGGGGGGGTGCTGCTCACGCTGTCTTACTGCACACTCTGACTTACACTCAACAAGACTGCGATAATTGCGATAAGCCGGAACCAGGGAAATTCAAAGGTAGTGTTCTCAAACTGGAAGTCCCGGCACTATTTTTCGCTCATTGAAATTAAGGCTCGAATGTTTATATATATGTATCGTTTCGTTGTGGTGAAGAAGGAGCTGAGCCGTAAAGCAAAGCTCTCAATTTACAGGTCGATTTACATTCCAATCTTCACCTATGGTCATAAGCTTTGGGTTATGACCAAAAGGACAAGATCACGGGTACAAGCGGCCGAAATGTGTTTCTTCAGCCAGTTGGCGGGGCTCTCCCTTAGAGATAGGGTAAGAAGCTCTGCCATCCGGGAGGGGCTCAAAGTAAAGCCGTTGCTCCTCCACATCAAGAGGGGCCAGATGAGGTAGTTCGGGCATCTGGTCAGGATGCCACCCGAACGTCTCCCTAGGGTGGTGTTTAGGGCACGTCCGACCAACAGGAGGCCACGGGGAAGACCCAGGACACGTTGGGAAGACTATATCTCCCGGCTGGTCTAGGAACGCCTCGGGATCCCCTGGGTGGAGCTGGACGAAGTGGCTAGGGAGAGGGAAGTCTGGGCTTCCCTGCTTAGGCTGCTGCCCCCGCGACCCGACCTCGTGTAAGCGGAAGAAGATGGATGGATGTTTATATAACATGCACGCTATGCCCAGGAAAACAGAGTATATACATCTCTGCCTCAGGCTACTTGAATCTTTTGAAGCACTTCACCAACACATGCTAACTAACATGACACTTGTTGCTGCTGCTAAATCAACCCATAGGCTAAATACTGCCAGCCTGGTAAAACAAGGAACGCTCGATTTTATATCTACATACATTAGGGCTGTCAAATTATTCTTTTTTAAATCGGATTCTATCACATTATGGAAAATGGATTAATCACGAATGATTTACACGCTTGCATAATTGAAATTAGCTTAAGAAAAACTATATGTACACAAATGCAATTTTATTGTCAGAATGTCATCCTAGAACATTTTTAAATGTTTTACTTGAATAGTGTCTTATAATTGCACAAAACTTGCTAACAGTTGTACTTTAGGTTTTTACAGGATGTATGTTGAAGTGAAATTTGCCAGCAAGCACACCAGAGTCTCCTCACTCATTTTGTACTGACATATGCATTAATCTGATCACCGTTAAAGTAAAAGAGCTTGTACGGTCAAAATAATTTACAAGATTAATCTAAGTGCGTACATGATTTATGCGATAATTGTGAAAATTGTGATTAACTACATTATTATATGTATGATATATATATAAATATATATATATATATATATATATATATATATATATATATATATATATATATATATATATATATATATATATATATATATATATATATGTAGGAGTTGGAGAGTGTTATTTATTGAGCAATAGTATACAGTTACAGAAAATTGCACTACGTAAAGGCCATTTTTTCTTTTGTGTCTTTTACCTAAGTTTACAATAACATACCTGTTACTTTGATGAGTAACTAATTATGTTTGCATTGAGGTAACTGAGTTAATAACTAAATTACTTTTTGGGGGAAGAAATGTGTAACTGTAACTAATTACTTTGTAAGGTAAGATGACCAACACTGGTTATAATAGAGCAAACACTCTTTTTTATTACTCTTTTATTTAGTTTTGTAATTAATGATTTTATTATTCGATTTTATTTTTTTATCATCCGTTCTGGTAACGGTGGGAGTGTATTTGATTTAAAAGCCAAAAAATAGCCAAGAGGAGAAGAATGCATTTGAATTACTTGAGATTTATAAAATATTTTATTTAAGGTAACTCACTAAAGTCTCCCACTGCATTGGGATCCAATGTCATATTTAAAGGCCAAAACATGAGCAATGTTGTGGCCCTTTAACTAAAATCTGTTTGTTTTTTTTGTTTATTGTTCAGCGCAACCTATTTAGCGATCAGATGACCAACCCACCCCTCAGCTGTGAAGAACCAAGCCTAAACGTGTCTGAAAGTCCCCACCAAGCCCTCTTCAACCCTCCAGATATTTTGTCCATACACAAAGCTGGGGATAATCCTGAAGTAAGCAGACCCAATTAATGAAAGTTATTGGGATTTCAAGCATTCGCTTTGAAACTTAGCAGTTTCTTTGTTGTGTTAAGACTCCCAAAGACGACACTTTCAGGTCCGTCAGCACTGAATCACCCGTCTTTGCGACTCCTTTGACTTTGGACCTCTATGTTCACGATCAGAGTCTACTTCAGGACAGCTTGGAGGGTACACGCTCATTCCAATGTTCTTTCTTCATGAAGCATACAATTACAAATTTTGCCTATCATTCACAGTTCTTATACAGTATGAGGTTTAATATCAGACAATTCAGCTGTGAGGTTGATAGTCGAATCAGACTCTTCTGAGTCGAATCTTTGACTAATTGAAAACAGCCCTAGTGATTACATTTGAAGTCTATAACAAAGATGCATGACATTGGAACTATTGCAATAATTTTATTTTTTCATAGTAATTAGGTATATTTTATAAATCGCGTATTAACAAATATTTCTTCTGGTGTCCAGATATTGATATGTCTGCATTCACTGACATATCTGCAGATCTGGACATATCTGCCCTCTTGTGCGACGTCATTACTCTGTATGACCCAGTGGAATGTTGAGCTTCCTTCATGTTGGTTCCTAACTACTTCATTGTGAAAGAAAGAACTTTCCATGATAATTTATTTAATTGTAATGTTTTTGTTCATAATTTGAAAATGTTCATGTTCGGTCCTTTAGTTCAGTTTAAAATTTGAACTGTTGTTTGTGAGTGTGTTTTTCCTTACAATGTTCATCATAGATATTCAAAGTTTAAACATACAGTATTTATGGATGTTTATACTGAATGGAAGAAATGTTCATATTTAATCTTGCGTTTAGTAAATGTTTACAAAACTAAAACCCATTCACACTTGGTTCAAACATACCCATCAGCAAGATATATGTATACCTGTATGTATGTTGTATATGTATGTAAGCCATCGTTTTTAAAAAAAAAAAAACCCTAGCTGTAGTTTGCATCTCCTCCCTGTGTTTGCGTGGGCTTCTTCTACAGGTACTCCAGCCATCTCCCACATCTCATAAAACTTTGAATGTTTTGTTAATTGTATTCAGGGTTGTCAAACAAATTTTCATTGAGGGGCACATTCCAGTTATTGCTGCCTTCAGAGGGCCGTTTGTAGCAGTGGATAATATATGATTATAGATGTATGGATTCACCTTATGATAATATTACACACTTGCCTATGCATTTGATTACAGTAGAATTTGTATTTTTTACCTACACTGTAAAAATAAATCGATATAGAGGTCGATTTTGCTGGCAGCTCCTTCACCAGGATTTTATTGTAAAATGTACTGATTTTAAAGCATTTACTGTAAATGGAAAAACGTACTACAGTTGTTTAAGGTAACATTCTGACGACTGAGCTGCCAGTTTTATTACTGTAAAATGTATTGTAATTTGTACAGTGCAGTTGCATGGATAACTTGCTTTAAAGTAAAAAAAAAAAAAAAAAAGTTGTGCAATGTATGATACTACAATGTTTACATGATTAGATAATATTAAAGTTTAAAATATATTCAGCAAATGTTTTTTTTTGTCAAGTAATGATGCATACTTGTTCCAGCCTTCGCTGGCCACATTTATTGACGTGGCGAGCCAAATCTGGCCCCCAAGCCTCGAGTTTTACACATATGGTGTATATGCACACATGTGAAAGGTCATTTGGTGGTGTTTGTTGTGTCCTGTGATTGCCCAAGTTGTACCCCCCTCTCATCCATAGTCAGCTGGGATAGGCCACAGCTCGACACTTACTTCAGTGAGAACATACGGAACAGGTTGATGGATGTAGAGATAGTGCATTGTTTGATACATTGCTAAAAACTTGGCAGTGCATACTAAGTAGTTTGGGGTTAGATTTGACTGCAGGTGCATGACAACCCCAAAAAATAGATAAAGTCCACTTAGTTATTTTTTTCCAAAAAGTTATTCTATTTACTTTACAGTGACACTGTTGTGTTTTTTTTTTAAACTAAATGCTATTGTTTTGTATGACAAATGCACAGTATAATTCCAAATATAGGAATCACATTCAGGGCAGTGGTGCCTTCAGGATCGTGAAGTTAAGCTTTAGGATTCTTGTTTGCGGAAATGTTTGCAAACGTTATTGATGCAGCTCCTAAAAGAACTCGATCTTGATTGGGGTTCAGTTTTATGAATTCCAGTTCCAACACTGGAAAAAATCACCTTTTTGAACTGTTGTTCCAACGTTGTTGTGAAGGTGTACCGGTGGATACTGTGAAGACGGAGTTTAGTCGAGCACATAAACGCCTCATGTCTGGCCGACATAGAGAGTGAAGCAAGGAGGACATGTAATCAATTCTTGGCGCCATTCGGACAACCATTGTCAATTTATTAAGATAACGGTGAATTATTTTTTATTATTACTGGCATTATTTAAGCAAATACCCGCGTCGTCTTTTTTACTGCTGGCTGGCCGGGGCCGTAGCCAAAGTTAGACGGAAATCATTGTTGTACTAGAGCGGCTCTCTTGTTCACGCTACCCGGCGGCGACAATCCAGCGGAGAGACAAAAAAGGAGAAATTTCCCCGGGGTGACGGATCGGACGACGAAAATGGGGGTGAGTGTTTGGCCGAGGGACAATAACAACTTGGAAAATGTGGCGGGGATAAGAGAGCGGGTAGGTCTGGATTTGCTGAGGGGTGCAAGGGAGAGGAAGAAGGGTCTATGGTGGATGATCTTTTTTTAGCCGCGCATGCCGCCTCGCAGCCTTCAGGTAGCCATGTTAGCATGCTAGCTAACACTTAGCATTGGGAATTAGTATTGCTACACGCTTTTACACCACAAGGGACTCACCAACAAGCGATTTAGTCGGTCAAACCTCGTCAATTTAACCCACTGCCGCTGTTTATTATGGCTAGTCGTTAATGTGTGTATTCATGTGAACATACACGCACATCAATGATGTTGCCAGTCGAGGATGCTGTACTCGGCAATGTTTCTGCTTCCATCCTCCACTTTTACTCTTCGCTATAAAACCGTCCAGGTTTCCCCAAATCCTGCTTTAAACCAAGTTGACCTCCTTGGTGCAGCATCCCATTTCACAAAACCCCTGTGCACTACCAAGTTATTATCTCAGCGATGCATGTATCAAACGAATGCACCATCTTTACATCCATTTGCTATACCTTTTCCCCATTAGTGGTGAGCTGGAGCTTATCCCAGCTGACAGTGGGTGGGAGGCAGGGTACACACTGGACTGGTCACCAGTCAGTCACATGCCACATTTAAAACTAACAACTGTGCACCATTTAGAGTCCCCAATCAACCTAAAGCAGTGGTTCTCAAATGGGGGTATGTACTTGAAGGTATGCCAAGGGGTACTTGAGATTTAAAAAAAAAAATGTTAAAATAGCAACAATCCAAAAATCCTTTATAAATATCTTTATTGAATAATACTTCAACAAAATATGAATGTAAGTTCATAAACTCCATCCATCCATCCATCTTCTTCCGCTTATCCGAGGTCGGGTCGCGGGGGCAGCAGCCTAAGCAGGGAAGCCCAGACTTCCCTCTCCCCAGCCACTTCATCTAGCTCTTCCCGGGGGATCCCGAGACGTTCCCAGGCCAGCCGGGAGACATAGTCTTCCCAACGTGTCCTGGGTCTTCCCCGTGGCCTCCTACCAGATGGACGTGCCCTAAACACCTCCCTCGGGAGGCGTTCGGGTGGCATCCTGACCAGATGCCCGAACCACCTCATCTGGCTCCTCTCTATGTG
Source organism: Nerophis ophidion (assembly GCF_033978795.1). NCBI lineage: Eukaryota > Metazoa > Chordata > Actinopteri > Syngnathiformes > Syngnathidae > Nerophis > Nerophis ophidion. The sequence continues at coordinate 23,062,006 of NC_084620.1, forward strand.
GAGGAGTAGCGGCTTTACTTTGAGTTCCTCCCGGATGACAGAGCTTCTCACCCTATCTCTAAGGGAGAGCCCCGCCACACGGCGGAGGAAACTGTGTAAAGAAATACAACAATGCAATATTCAGTGTTGACAGGTAGATTTTTTTGTGGAAATGTTCCATATATATTGATGTTTAAGATTTATTTTGTGAAGAAATGTTAGAATTAAGTTCATGAATCCAGATGGATCTCTATTACAATCCCCAAAGAGGACACTTTGGGGATTGGGGATTACTTCTATGTGTTGAAATCTTTATTTATAATTGAATCACTTGTTTATTTTTCAACAAGTTTGTAGTTTTTTTTATTTATTTTTTTTCCAAATAGTTCAAGAAAGACCACTACAAATGAGCAATATTTTGCACTGTTGTACAATTTAATAAATCAGATACTGATGACATAGTGCTGTATTTTACTTCAGCTCTTTTTTTCCAACCAAAATTGCTTTGCTCTGATTAGTGGGTACTTGAATTAAAAAAAAAATGTTCACAGGGGGTACATCACTGAAAAAAGGTTGAGAACCACTGACCTAAAGGGTGGTACACAAAATATATATTTTTTCTAAATCTCAAGTGATTTAATTAATCTGTTACAGACACCCCACACAAAGATGTTAAGAAATCAGGCATTGAGCTGTTTTGATCTTTATGTTTATGGTGTGCTACAATTGTGTCAGCCTAGAACAGTGGTTCTCAAATGGGGCTACGTGTACCTCTGCGGGTATGTGAGATTTTTTTTAAATATTCTAAAAATAGCAACAATTCGAAAATCCTTTTATAAACATATTTATTGAATAATACTTCAACAAAATATGAATGTAATTTCATAAACTGTGAAAAGAAATGCAACAATGCAATTTTCAGTGTTGACAGCTAGATTTTTTTGTGGACATGTTCCATAAATATTGATGTTAAAGATTTATTTTGTGAAAAATTTTTTGAATGAAGTTCATGAATCCAGATGGATCTCTATTACTATCCCCAAAGAGGGCACTTTAAGTTGATGATTACCTCTATGTGTAAAAATCTTTATTTATAATTGTATCACTTGTTTATTTTTCAACAAGTTTTTAATTATTTGTATATCTTTTTTCCAAATAGTTCTAGAAGACCACTACAAATGAGCAATATTTTGCACTGTTATACAATTTAATAAATCAGAAACTGATGACATAGTGCTATACTTTACTTCTTTATCTCTTTTTTTCAACCAAAAATGCTTTGCTCTGATTAGGGGGTACTTGAATAAAAAAAATGTTCAGAAGGGGTACATCACTGAAAAAAGGTTGAGAACCACTGGCCGAGAACACCACACACTTAACAATTCTGTCCAACCACCGTGCCTGATGTAAACCGAAGTCTCGCTTTAAGAAATTTGATGAATAACATATTTAGCAACTACTACAGCAATGACCAGGACACACAAAAACTGGCAACATGAAAGATGATATAAAATAGGAGGGAACGATGGTGGTCTTAAGACTGCAACTGACCAAAAATTCATGGAGACAGCATGAACATAGACTTTATAGTTTACTAAGCGTGCTCGGATTGAGGTTTTTTTTTTTTTTTTAATTAAGGTAATGGCTGTCGTCGTTAGCATAGTAGGCCTACTGCTACGACTGTTAATTTTGTCAAAGACTATGTATTATGTTGACAGATTTTTTTACATTGGCCTGCTTGGTACTCGCTCAGTCAGCACACTTCTTGATTGGCTGCCATCACTCTGTGATGACTCGCGATTCATTGGCGTTCCCCACTGACAAAGAGTTTTTGGTCATAAACATTGAACATGTTTAATACTTTCGGCCTGACCTGTTTTTGGAGCCGACTATTAAGACAAATTCACTCTTAACAGCCCTCAGACAATCTTATCAGACAATGTTGTCAGACATTCTTATAAGACACAAGACAATCGAGTGTTTGCTGTCTTTGGTCCATGAAATTGGGCAGAAAAAGCCTGGTTGTTATTGTGTCTAACCAGCTTAACATGTTTTGGGAATGTGTAAGGAAGCTGGAGATTTGAACCCAGATCTTTTGACTTCGAGACCGATGAACAGCCTCAGTTCTAAAATAGTTATTAACAAGTATACTTAAATCCCATTGCATCAACTTGTGAGACCCAGCAAAGATTATAGATTTGATTGACACCCATCCTCCTCGACTGTGTACAGAGGAAATCAAGCCGAGCAAAGGAGAAGAAAGCACGGCGTCTGGAGGAGAGGGCAGCCATGGATGCCGTTTGTGCCAAAGTGGACGCTGCCAATAAGGTGACTTGATCGCAGAGAAGGTAGTGTTTGAGGGAGTTTGCTTGGTACAATAAGTTTAAGTTGGCTCCACAGTTTTGACTCGCTGTCAAGGGTAGCTTTGATGCCTCAGCTAATTGCACCCATGGGACTGACTGGTGGGTGTTTGGCATTAAAGGTTTTTTTTCCCCCCTTCTTTATGTTATATCAAAAGCTTCTTGGTAGTCATGAATTATACATTGATTTTCAGATTCATTATGGTGACATTCCTTGTTGTTTGGGCTTGGAAATAAAGTTTTTGGTCTTGGACTCAATGTTATCAGCACATGCCTTCTTGTTTAGTATTTTCACTGACAGCTGGTATTTGTATGGACATTTTTAAGATCAGAATACTTGCAGTTGTGTCATTGTGGTTCTTAGGCAGCCCTTACCATGACCATGTCTTTATGACCACAGCAGTAGGAAGAAAATTATTTTCAGAAAAGGCCCCATAGAGACAGTGTTTTTAAAATAAACTAACGCTTGCGCCTTCTTTTCCTTAGCTTGACGACCCACTGGATTCCTTCCCGGCCTTCAAAAAGTATGACAGAAATGGGTAGGTGTTTATGTACTTATTTACTATACTCCAACATGTTTTGGTGCTACAATTGTCCTCTCCTGCCCAGATTGAATCTACAGATTGAGTGCAAGCGAGTGACTGCCCTCAACCCGCTCTCTGTGGAGTGGGCCTTCGAACTTACCCGAACCAACATGCAGACGCTGTAAGAACCAGCTCCTAAAACTGAATACAGTGGTATTGCAGTTTTCGTACGCCCTGCTTTTTGTAGGATTCCTTTTTTCGCCATAAACTTTCGCCCCAGTATTCTGTCTCGGTTATCGTATGATCAAAGATTGCACTTATCGTTCCACGGAATTGAGCGGCCAAACAAAGAATCCCGCAAGTTAGCGACCCAGTTTTGTTGTGTCAATAACACACTGCGGGAATTCAAATGTCTTTGCAAGTAATGTGTCTTAACTACAAAACGTGCCTGTTTAGCCTAATCCAATATTACCACCCAGAAGCCAGTTCCGCCCATGCCCGGCACCCCTTTATGATATCTTCACCGGTTAACTCTGTACTTCTTTGCTAACATAGTCAGACTAAAGATCTCTGCTTTTGTTTTTTTTTAATGCAGTTGCAACATAAGCCACTATGGGGCAAAAGAAAATTGCAAGCACTTTGATAAAGAAGATGAGAAACTCTATTGAATTTAACAAATAAGCAAAGTACAACGATGGCGTCCACGTGGCTCCCTCTCTCTTTCCTCATTGCCATTTTCAGTAAACTCGTCAAAGGTAAAATATTTGTACATTTTAATTGATCAATTTAGGTGGTCATTTACATTTATTTTCACTTGGTTTTCGGAAATTTCAAACTATAATTATTATTTATGTATTTTGTGGTTAAAATTTTGGGTGTCTGCAGCGGAATAGTTTGATTACCATTATATACAGTATGGGGACAGTTTTGATATTTTCCGTTCTTGGTCAGACCTTTTGTTAAGTTAAAGTTAAAGTACCAATGATGGTCACACACACACACTAGGTGTGGCAAATGAAACAGATTACTAATGAAAACTGAGATACCACTGTATTTAACTTGGGTAAAGTGACCCGTGGCTGCTGTCCCGGCAGCTACGAGCAGAGCGAGTGGGGCTGGAAGGAGCGCGAGAAGCGGGACGAGATGAACGACGAGCGGGCGTGGTACCTGCTCGCCCGCGATGGCGACTCCGCCCCTGTGGCCTTCTCTCACTTCCGCTTTGACGTGGAGTGTGGGGAGGAAGTGCTATATTGGTATGCTGACTCTTTGAGGAATGATTTATAAATCATCTATTTACTCAATAATGTGACCTTCTGAATATGTCGCAGCTACGAAGTGCAGCTGGAGAGCAAAGTGCGGAGGAAAGGACTCGGCAAGTTTCTTATCCAGATTTTACAGCTCATTGCTAACAGGTAAAACACAGGGGTGACTTTTGCCTTGCTTAGGTTTTTATTGCATGTTTTTCAACATGGGTTAACAATGGGCTTCCTGCAAAAAACATAGAGTAGGGGGCCTCCCTTAAGCCTGGAATTTACTTTCGTGTCGCGTAGATTGCGTCGCGCCCCCTCCTCCTGCATAACCTCTCACAAGGTATGCGTGCAAAAAATCATAGGTTTGGGTCGCCGACGACACACAACACAGAGCTGTGATTGTTCAATTTTTGCCAAGAAGGGTCCCTAAACACAGGCGAGCAGACTGTGCTTGAAATGCATACATTTGTATGAGAAAAAAAACAGTGATTAAACATTTGCATAAAAAAAATTATATTGTGAACTTAATATCTCGGTGCGTAGTAAAAATAAATGTGTGTTTTTCAGCTTATTGTTTTGTTGCATCCAGAAGAAATCACAAATTACGTCACTTTTTTCAACTTTTATTGTCAATTTAGTGCAAACACAAGATTCAATTCCGACATATTCTTTCTCATGCACTTGCGTCTTTTTCTCTCTTCACACTTCTCATTCTCTGCCAATAATCTTTCAGGCGCGGTATATTTATCAACATTATATATATATATATATATATATATATATAGTAGTGTCCCGGAAGAGTTAGTGCTGCAAGGGTTTCTGGGTATTTGTTCAGTTGTGTTTATGTTGTGTTACAGTACAGATGTTCTCCGAAAATGTGTTTGTTATTTTTGTTTGGTGTGGGTTCACAGTGTGGCGCATATTTGTATCAGTGTTTAAGTTGTTTATACGGCCACCCTCAGTGTGACCTGTATTGCTGTTGAACAGGTATGCTTTGCATTCACTTTTGTGCGTGTGGAAGGCCGTAGGTTTTGTGTGAATGTGTCCGACAGCAAAAACCGATACCGATAATTATGAAACCGATAATTATGAAACCGATACTGATAATTTCTGATATTACACTTTGAAGCATTTATCGTCTGATAATATCGGCAGTCCGATATTATCTGACATCCGTAGTTGTCATCTATCGTCAGTCTTTACAAGAAGGAATTACGGTAACTAGTCAACGACAGCTGCAGTTGCTCCTTCCGGAGACGCTGCCCCTTAGTGCTTTGGAAGAACTATAAATCAAACAAGACGCTGTCAGAGGGGACGCATGCTATGCCACGCGAGAGTATACACACCAGGCTAAAGTGACCAAAGAATAAATAGTTTTTCGTGAGCAGATTTTGTTGAGTTGTCAGGAACTGAAAATCCATCTCAAATTCATTTTGCCTGTGATGTATCTATTTTGTCTAGCCGGGTTTGCACGAAGTGTCGCCACCAACCACAGTACAGAGAGCTTTGCAACTCGCCAGTGATAAGTGCCACAAAGTAACACAAATTAGGAGGGAAAAAAATAAGATCATAAATCAAAATGTCCTTTTGAGGGAATGTTTTAACTTTAAATCGGCTGGGCGATATTAGCCAAGCAACACAGATGTAGGAGAGAAAATGCCGTTGTGATAACAATAAACAAAAAGACAAAGTCCGACCTCATTTTTTCCAAATAGAAATCTTATGCACTTTAAGATTTTCAATATGTATTTAGGTAAAATTTTTGCTAACACTTAATTTTACTTTTGTTTGTTTGTTTGTTTCTTTAGAATAACAATATTATTTACCTTGCTATTTCAGTAGAATGGTACACAATTTTACAATAATGACACATATACGTTTTTATCCTTTTTTAAATGGTTGCTTGCATTATTATATATTATGATTACATACTGTTTAGTTTTTATGAATTATTTATTCAGTTAAAGAGCATGATGTAGACTAAAGCTCAGAGTATGTCTGCATATAGCCAAATATTTTTAGAAGTGAATTTTTGCATATTGTGTAGGGTGTACCCTAACAAGGACAAGCAATAGAAAATGAATGAATGTTCTAATGTTTGGCACCTTGAGACAAGAATATGTTGATTGACATTCTAAAAGTAACATGTCTTCCTTCACTGGTTGTTTTTGCAGTTTTACAGTGGGGCAAAAAAGTATTTAGTCAGCCACCGATTGTGCCAGTTCTCCCACTTAAAATGATGACAGAGGTCTGTAATTTTCATCGTGGGTACACTTCAACTGTGAGGGACAGAATGTGAAAAAAATCCAGAAATTCACATTGTAGGAATTTTAAAGAATTTATTTGTAAATTATAGTGGAAAATAAGTATTTGGTCACTTCAAACAAGGAAAATCTCAGGCTCTCACAGACCTGTAATTTCTTCTTTAAGAAGCTCTTCTGTCCTCCACTCGTTACCAGTATTACTGGCACTTGTTTAAACTCGTTATCTGTATAAAAGACACCTGTCCACAGCCTCAAACGGTCAGACTCCAAACTCCATTATGGCCAAGACCAAAGAGCTGTTGAAGGACACCATGACAATAATTGTACACCTGCACCAGACTGGGAAGAGTGAATCTACAATAGGCAAGCAGCTTGGTGTGAAAAAATCAACTGTGGGAGCAATTATAAGAAAATGGAAGACATAGAAGACCACTGATAATCTCCCTCAATCTGGGACTCCACGCAAGATCTCATCCCGTGTGGTCAAAATGATCATGAAAACGGTGAGCAAAAATCCCAGAACCACACGGGGGGACCTGGTGAATGACCTGCAGAGAGCTGGGACCAAAGTAATAAAGGTTACCATCAGTAACACACTACGCCGACAGGGAATCAAATCCTGCAGTGCCAGACGTCTCCCCCTGCTTAAGCTAGTGCATGTCCAGGCCCGTCTGAAGTTTGCCAGAGGGCACATGGATGATACAGCAGAGGATTGGGAGAATGTCATGTAGTCAGATGAAACCAAAATAGAACTTTTTGGTATAAACTGAACTTGTGTTTGGAGGAAGAAGAATACTGAGTTGCATCCCAAGAACACCAAACCTACTGTGAAGCATGGGGGTGGAAACTTCATGATTTGGGGCTGTTTTTCTGCTAAGGAGACAGGACGATTGATCCGTGTTAAGGGAAGAATGAATGGGGCCATGTGTCGAATTTACAAATAAATTCTTTAAAATTCCTACAATGTGAATTCCTGGATTTTTTTTTTTCAAATTCTGTCTCTCACAGTTGAAGTGTACCTATGATGAAAATTACAGACCTCTGTCATCATTTTAAGTGGGAGAACTTGCACAATCGGTGGCTGACTAAATACTTTTTTGCCCCACTGTACATAAAGCTAAATAGTTTCACAAAATGTTCCACCTTTTATGTACCTATAATCTGTTAAACGCAATTGACAAACCGAAACAGAAATGTTTCAGGGAGGTGAAATTAAACTAACCAACTGAGATAATGAGTTTGCTGCATTTGGGCGGAATGCGGGGTCCACCCTGGACAGGTTGTCACCTCATCGCAGGGCCAACACATACAGACAACATTCACACAACAATCAACCTATCCCTGAGTGCATGTCTTTGGAGGTGGGAGGAAGCCGCAGTACCCGCAGGGAACCCATGCAGCCACAGGGAGAACATGCACACTCCACACAGAAAAATCTCGAGCCCAGGGTCAAACCCAGGACCTTCGTATTGTGAGGCACATGCACTAACACCTGTTCTACCGCCCGGATGAAGCAGAGATAGGCTCCAGCACCCCCTTGACCCCGAAAGAGACAAGTTGTAGAAAATGGATGGACGGTTAATGTGGTTGCATAAGTGTGCACACCCTTTTATAACTGGGGAGGTGGCAGTGTTCAGATTTAACCAATTACATTCAAACTCATGTTAAACAGGACTTAACACACGCCTGTCCCCACGTAAAGTTCCTTTGATCAACTCCAAATAAAGTTCAATTGTTCTAGTAGGCTTTTCATGACATTGTTGTCGACACATCTTCCAGCACCAGTTATCGCCCGTATCGAGCTTCCATACCATCAATTGGTTCTCATTGCTCAAATATATCAGTCAACTGAAGGCTACAAAATAATTTCCAAGGAATTAAATATACCATGGAGCACAGTGAAGACTGTCATCAAATAGAGAAAATATGGCACAACAGTGACATTACAAAGAACATGACATCTGTCCAAAATTAATAAGACAAGAAGAAAGCTAATCAGGGGGGCTACCAAGAGACCGACAGCAACACTGTAAGAGCTGCAGGAATTTCTGGAAAGTACTGGCTGTGTAGTACATGTGACAACAATATTTTGTCTTACAAAGAAAAAGATCAACGCTAGACTTAATTTTGCAAAAAAAGACATCTGATATCTCCCAATCACATCTGGGACAATGTGTTATGGTCTGATGAAACCAAGGTTGAACTTTTTGGACATAATTCCAAAAAGTATATTTGGCACAAAATTAACACTGCTCATCACCAAAATAACACCCTCCCTACAATGAAGCATGGTGGTGCCAGCTTCATGTTTTGGGGCTGTTTTTCTTTTAGATGGAACAAGGGCCTTAGTCAGGGTTGAGGGAATTATGTACAGTTACAAATACCAGTCAGTGTTGGCACAAAACCTTCAGCCTTCAGTTAGAAAGATGAAGAGGAACTTCATCTTTCAGCCTGACAATGACCCTAAGCACACATCTAAAAAATCAACAAAAGAATGGCTTCACCGGAATAAGATTGAGGCTTTGGAAATGGTCAGTCAGAGTCCAGACCTGAATCCGCTCGAACATCTGTGGGGTGATCTGGAGATGTCATTGCAATTTGCCAGATTTGGAGCTGTTTTGTAAAGAAATATTGCCACATCATGATAGGTTCCGAGCCAAAAAGACTGAGTGTTGTAATAAAAGCCAAAGGTTCTGCTAAAAAGTATTTGTTTAATGGTGTGCATATTTATGCAACCAGCTCATTTTAAGTTTTTTAGTTTATACTTACCTTTATAGGTTTCAGTCTGTTTTTAATTGAATTGTACAGGTTAAAGGTGGAAAAAGTTGTGACATTTGTCTGGCTGTCATTTTTTTGCATCACAAAAATCTGGCGTTTGAACAGGGTTGTGTAGACTTTATATCCACTCTATGTTTGAAACCTGTGGAAGGACATGGATGAAGTGTTTTTACCTACACCACAACTCTGGTCAGGACCCGGATGTGGAGGGCAGCATTGGTAAACATTGCGTGCAGCGACAATGACAAAAAATACACATCAGGTCTGTCAAATAATTCCAACACGCCACAAACAGCTATATAGGGATCAACCTTAATCCCCCAATCTCCACCCCCAAAAAGGAGCATTTTGTGGGAAAACTGACACAAATAGCCATCGAACAGGAGTGTCAAACTAATTTTCCCATGTAGGCTGGACGGGTAAAATCATGGCATAATAACTTTAAAATTCAAATAAGACAACTTCAGATTGTTTTCTTTGTTTTACTTTGGCCCAAAATAGAACAAAGGCATTCTGAAAATTTACATATCACAAATAATCCTCTTGACAAAACACTTCAAGTTAGTACAAACAATTCTGAGGAAAAATATTGATGCGGTTTCAAAAACACCATTAAGAACACAATGAAATTAGACTTAATCTCAGTGTTTCTATAAACCAATTAAACTTTAACTCACAGCCCATATATGATTGTAAAAAAATAAAGCATAAATATAAATGTTTCTATTTATCAACTACCTCATTTGTCATTTCCATTGTTGACTTTCTATAAATTTGCACAGAAGAAACTCATTTTCACAGAACTATATTAATGTGCAGTGTCTCATCCAGCATTTTAAATGAGGTTACCATTTTTTATTTTACTCCTGTTTGTTTTACATTGGGTGGAGGGGGATGAGTCGCAGCCCCGCTTTATCGTGTCCCTGTTTTTTGGTATACTTGCTCGCCCCAGTGTAAACTATTTGCATTCCTAACAGAATTGCTATTGTGACATCCAATAGACACTCTTAGAACAGCAGTTTCTTTCATTTAAAAATGCAGTTTATTTTACACTTCGCAAACTCATCTCGTGGGCTGGATTGAACATGTTTGTGGGCCTGAGCCGGTTCGTGGGCCACATGTTTTACATCCCTGCCATAGAAGATCCATAAAGAAGATGGTTACTACTGAAATCGGACTGTTACACAAAGTAATCACATGTTAATTTCTCTGATAGATAGACTTTTATTCATCCCACAATGGGGGAATTATATGGTTGCAGTGCAGGTTTTTACATATAGTAACGGAAGTATAATGTAATGAAAAACTAAAAATGTGTAATATAAAGCATATTGTGCACTAAGGATTGCACTGTGTGTGTATATATACAGTAAAATAAAACAAAACATGCTATCTTAACACTTGTATTGCACACAAAGGCCTATTTATACCAGTAAGTACAGGTCAGCTCGCGAGACATTGTGCACTACCTGGTCTAGTCTCCAAGTTATACAGCAACTGACATTAAAAGCTAGTAAGCTTATAGCTTTTATGTTTTAATGTCAGGTTATCAACTATTTATATTTAAAGGTTGTCTGCTTACTATCAATGTGTAGCTAGGTGAGGACTCGAAAAGCAAGGAAGATATGTATAACTTATCTTGTCGTGGTAAAGTAATGACTCGTCCTCGGTATTTTTTGCAAACGTATCACTAAAGGCAAGAAAAATCTAGTCCGTGATATACATACTAGGTACAAAATGGAATGAGCAAATTTGGATAACTGCATTCATCTCATCCATCCATATAAACTTCTCTATTCAATTGCTCTGTCTGCACTCACTGTTTTGTCACATCTTTGTGCAGATGGTAGGTAGAACTGTAGCAGTTTTTCTCTATTTTCATTGTGACAGCTAAAAACACTGAAAAAGTGTATTCGTCGCGGCCAGCTCAGGTATAACTGCTTGCTTCCACAAGCTGCACTGCATGTCTAAACATCCAAGGAAAAAAAGTCCTCCTCTCTTTCCAATACCAAATGAAAGTAGTTGGTTTTTATATTCTTATTTGTCTAGTTTCCATACTCGGTTTTTGTACCTTTTTAAAATAAATTCATTGAAGGCTAACCCCTCAGCTTGCTATCTAGTGTATGCTAGTTGTCTGACAACCTTATTTTGTTAGCGCAAGCATAATGGAGCATCACTCTTCGGTTGGTGGTTAGACCCTTTATGGCAGGTGTGTAGGAGGGAGAGTCTGTTGAAATTAAAGTGTTCTTTAAGTTCCTGTTTGACGTTCTTTCATTCTTCGCTCGCATCAGCCAGCGGTCATCTTACAAGACCCTTGGTTGCCACTGTAAAGGTTGATAATCGGGAATGACAATTTTTTTTAATCTAGCAATCGACCCACTCCATGATCGACACAATGGTCACACCTGTGACACAACAAACAAAAAATAAAATACCAGCGTTAAAAAAAAAAAAAAAACAGAGCTCAATTAAGGCTGAAAAGCAGTGTGTTGCCGGCTGTCCTTTGGATTTAATAAGCTTTGATTTTTTGTGCAGCTTTTTGCACAATTTCAATTGTGTAACTGTAATCATGTGATGATCCTTATTGTAACTTGGTAAGCATGTCCAAAACAAATAAAAAATGACCATCTGTTAATAACATGTGAGCACCTTTTGTGTCTTATCGCCGCAGTACACAGATGAAGAAAGTAATGCTGACTGTTTTCAAACACAACCATGGGGCATACCAGTTCTTTAGAGACGCTCTTCAGTGAGTACCACACCGCCACAGTGAAGTAATTGTGGCAATTTTTACATTACTTTCACGCCCCTCTCTTTAGGTTCGAGATGGACGAGACCTCGCCGAGCATGTCCGGTTGCTGTGGCGACGACTGCTCCTACGAGATCTTGAGCCGGCGGACCAAACACGGCGAAGCCTCGGTGGGTCACAGCCATGGCGGTGGCCACTGCGGCGGCTGCTGCCACTGACGGGCTAGTGAAGTGCTCAGCAGAGATTGTGTGACAGTGTCATTTATCTTCCTTTTAGTATTTTTTTTTTTTTTTTTTTTTAAATCGGCCGCTCCGTTAAGGGTCTTGCTCTGTTACAGATAGCGATTTTTCAGAGTGTGTTCCTGCTGTAAAAGCAGCATGTAATGTGAGCTTTTCTTATTTGATCTTTTCAAAGCTTCTCAATCCTTACATTACATGGGCAATGCGATAGTCAGATCTTGTCTTATCTTTTTCACAAGCACGGTTAGCTGCGCCCTCCTCCTCTAGCCAGGTGACAGCAATGTACAGTAGCAGCCACCATAGGACAACATTATAATGATTCATGTGTTAAACTCTTCTTCTACTTGTCCCTTGTGCGTTTCCTCATTGATGTGGTTGCAAACTGTTTTCTGCCTCCTTGGAGTGATGCAGTATAAGTGCACTCTTTCTTTCTAAGACCATCCAATCAAGCCTTTTATGTTGTGACAGATGCAATGCTTGGTTATGTACAGCTCATCAATGTGTGGGAGCCACAGTGCACCCCTTTCCTTTTCACAGATAAGTCTTAATGACAAGTGTGCCACAATTAAGCAGCAAGCTCACAATTTCATATATCTTAATCATGCCTTTTCATCCCTCAAATCTGAGGGTGGTTTTATTGACGGTAGACGACCCAGAATGGCAGCAGCATAGGGGAAATTCTTGTTCATGTGTTTACAAAGCCTACAGGGTACATTTGGAGAGCTTTTAATCTGCATCAGACCCATAGGCCACCATTAAAAACCCTTTTTTAGGTCAAATGCTCTGTTTACTCATCGATGAATTCCAATGTGGGCCTTTTATAGTTACATTATGATTAGCTTAAGGTTACACTGAGGTTGCATACTGATTAATGCCTTGTAGAATTATCTGCAACTCTGATACACAAAAAATGTGTTAAAGAGTCACTCCCAACATAAGCTATAAGGAAAATGAAAAAGGATGTTGTACATAGTGATGGGATATTCACTGACTGATGTGACTTTGCCTGGTGGAGTCAGGTTTTGGTTTTCTCATTCCATTTTAATAAGAACTTCCATTTGGTACAATCTACTTTGGTTGTTGTAGATAATTGTAGTTGTAATAAAGACCACAATTTGCTCCTGCAATGCCTTGAAAATATGACTTCTGTTTGTAAAGACAAAAAAAGGTCCCTGGATAGTACTCATTTAAATATAACCAATTTTAAATAAGATGTCTTATATTTTGGAGGGTAATCTGTTACATACCCACTCCGATAAAAGGAAATCCTCTGGATCCTTTCTCCCCTTGTATGTGTTCATCCTATACATGCTCTTGTGTATTCAATCTTGAGATAAAAATTTCTAGACATGAAATTACCTAAATACATACACACTGTACTCTAGTCATTTACCAAAATGAAAGGGGGTCAAGTAATTCTGCCTTGTCAGTGTTTTGTTTGTATGTTATAAATAAAATGAAGTGGTTTGACTTTTCATACTTTTTGTTGATTCCGCGGTGGGTTCATTCTTGAAATATTATCAAATGTTTACCTCTTGTTTCATGTGGAACTAATGTCGATGTAGTACTGTTTTGGGGGAGCGCTTTAACGTGTGGCACCAATTCAGGAAGCGGTGTGTATATTGCTACAACCCAAACCAAATACGTGAGCCATTATTCCCTCATTAAAATAATGACTTGAACGTTTTAAATATTTGACGGACAGCATTGACCAACAGTAGGTATGATATTTTGTTTAATGGTTTATTCTAGACCGTGACCCGCTCGAACTAACGTTCTTAAGATAGCACAAATTAGCCGTCGATTAAAATATTCATGTCCTCGTGATTGTCATTCACCTTTGAAAACATATTTTAAAGCACTTAATCATAAATGAACATTCAGTGCGATAACTGAAGTCATCAGAACAAGCTATGATTGTTTTGTTTTGAAATTTAAGATAAAAAACAGCTTGCATTAAATCTGTGTGCATTCACTTAAAAAGGGTGAGTCTGGGGTGCAATAACAAATGTTTTACTCTTTGTAACACAGCTTGTGAGTGCATTTTATAATACAATATGTACACTCTATCTTATACTATATTTGATGTATATTCCTGCAAAGTTTAGAGAGCAACAATGAGGATGAGGCTGAAGACCGTATTTGTGCTGTACTTCATGGTTTCTCTCCTGGGGCTCATCTATGCACTCATGCAACTCGGTAAGCAACCTGTTGGTGTGTTTGCTGGTAGGACGTGAGAATGAACACCATCTGGTCTGTCCTGTTTGTGGACATACTTGCTGAACTCGCCTTCTTGGATACATTGCAGCAAATCTGATCAACTTAATTGTGTTTTGTCCTCAGGTCAACGTTGCGACTGCAGAGAGCACAACCTTCCCAAAGAGCGTGCTATATCTCGACTGCGAGGGGAGCTACACCGCCTCCAGGAGCAAATTAAATCAGAGGAGACCAAACAATCCCAAAACCAGCCAGCCAAGGCCTCCATCCCCACCATTTTTGTCATCACTCCCACATACACCAGGTAACCTATCAAAAAATTCTCAATCTCATTGATTCAACACATTCGGTCCTTTCTTTTCCGTCAAGGCCGGTGCAAAAGGCCGAGCTGACCCGCTTGTCCCACACGTTCCTACACGTTCCCCAGCTACACTGGGTTGTAGTAGAAGACTCCCAGCACAAGACATCGCTCGTGCGTGACCTTTTGGCAAAAAGTGGCTTGTCCTACACTCACCTTAATGTAGTCACCGCAAAAGAGAACAAGCTGCAGGAGGTTGGCCTTTTATATAAGATTTGCACACAGCCAACCGCCTTCCTCATGTGTGTAACACAATGCCTTTGTACCTTCCTTCGCAGGGCGACCCCAGATGGAAGAAACCTCGTGGGGTGGAACAGAGGAACGAGGCCCTGCGCTGGCTCAGAGAGGGTGCACAGAGCCAGCAGGGGGTGGTTTATTTTGCTGATGATGACAACACATACAGCCTGCAGCTATTTGACGAGGTACAAGCATGGGAAGTCGTCACCTGGCTTCTTATGGATGATGAATTAATTAATTTATTTATTTCGGCCGACGGACATATAACAACACTTCATCACTCTTTGTAATTTGACAGACATGCAATGGCACCCATCGAAAAGGTATACGGGGAAAAAGCAAGAATGCTTATCCATGTCCCACCCCTGATTTACAATCAATTTGTATGCTGGTTATATATGTTGGTTACATCAGTGGTCCCCAACCTTTTTGTATCCGCGGACCGGTCAACGCTTAATAATTTGTCCCGCGCCCCGGGGGGGTGTCCTTTTTTATTCTTTTTTTTTTTTAATTATTCTTTGTCATGAAAAAGGGACGTTTTTTGTGGTTGGTGCACTATTTGTAAGTGTATAATGTGTTTTTTATGTTGATTTAATAAAAAAACAAATATATATATATATATTTTTTTTTTTATAAAAAAAATTCTTCTGCGGCCCGGTACTAATCAGGCCACGGCCCGGTACTGGGACGCGGCCCGGTGGTTGGGGACCACTGGGTTACATAGTCCAACTGTCAACCGCATATTTGATGGATAAATAGTAATTTTAGAACAAGTATAACATATGATAATGACTAGTTTTTTTGTTTTTGTTTTTTTGTTGGTTTCCAAGTCCACATGATCTCCAATTCATGTTTCTTCTTGATGATTGTATGTTGTCGTTCCAGATGAGGAACACGCAGCGTGTGTCGGTGTGGCCTGTGGGACTGGTTGGAGGAATGAAGTACGAGAAGCCTGTGGTGGAAGGAGGAAAGGTCAGTGCTTTTATAGCTCTGGATTGAGGGGGGGTAGGAAATCCACTGATAAAAAAAAATGTGTTTCCCTGGCCACAATATTAAGTACACCTGTACTCGAAGCAGCACTTTTGTTGCCAAGAATTGATGAAGACAAGTGAGATAGAGATGAGGAAAAAAATCAGAATTCACAGTTTGAGTCACTATTTGCTAACAGGTGTGATGGTGGGTCTCGCAGTCAAACCATTTGAGAAGCACTGCTGTATACAAGTAGTCACATAATTAAAGGCAATTTACCATTGTGTTCCGTAACTTTTACCTTGAACAAAAAGTCTTACAGTATTTCAGTTCACCAGTGCTTTTTAATATACAAACCCCGTTTCCATATGAGTTGGGAAATTGTATGTAGATGTAAATATAAACGGAATACAATGATTTTAAAATCATTTTCAAACCATATTCAATTGAATGCACTACAAAGACAACATATTTGATGTCCTTAACACTTTTTTTTTTTGCAAATAATAATTAACTTAGAATTTCATGGCTGCAACACATAATAATAATAATAATAATAATGGATTAGATTTACATCGCGCTTTTCTATTATTAGATACTCAAAGCGCTCACAGAGAAGTTGGAACCCATCATTCATTCACACCTGGTGGTGGTAAGCTACATCTGTAGCCACAGCTGCCCAGGGGTAGACTGACGGACAAGCCAAAGTAGTTGGGAAAGGGCATGTTCACCACTGTGTTACATCACCTTTTCTTTTAACAACACTCAATAAACGTTTGGGAACTGAGTAAACTAATTGTTGAAGCTTTGAAAGTGGAATTCTTTCCCATTCTTTTATGTAGAGCTTCAGTCGTTCAACAGTCCGGGGTCTCCGCTGTCGTATATTATGCTTCATAATAAGGCTAGGCGATATGGCCTTTTTTTAATATCTCGATATTTTTAGGCCATATCGCGATATACGATATATATTACGATATTTTGCCTTGGCCTTGAATGAACACTTGATACCTATAATCACAGCAGTATGATGATTCTGTGTCTGCATTAAAACCTTTTTCTTCATACTGCAATCATATCTAATACTTCTAAACTTTCATGCAGAGAGGGAAATCACAACTATGTCAATCAACCAAAAGTGTATTTATTAAAGTTATTAAACAGTGGCACAAATATTCATGTCATTTCTTAAACAGAAAGTGCAAGATTGTCGGAGACACTTTAAGTGTCAAATAAGAATGAGCTGCATAATAGGAAATCAAATAGTATTTGTCCTTCTCTATGTGGTAGGTTACTACGAACGTTATTAAATTCTCTTCCTTTGACATACTCAGTGGCCTAGTGGTTAGAGTGTCCGCCCTGAGATTGGTAGGTTGGGAGTTCAAACCCCGGCCGAGTCATACCAAAGACTATAAAAATGGGACCCATTACCTCCTGGCTTGGCACACAGCATCAAGGGTTGGAACGGGTGGTTAGATCTCCACAAAAGATTCCTGAGCACGGCATCGCTGCTGCCCACTGCTCCCCTCACCTCCCAGGGGGTGAACAAGGTGATGGGTCAAATGCAGAGGACAATTTCGCCACACCTAGTGTGTGTGTGACAATCATTGGTACTTTAACTTAACTTAAGTCTCTAGCGAGTGACTTTTCAAATGATGCTACATATTAGCAGTAATGCTACTTTTTATAGCAAAGCTTTTGCCCCACACTTGACAAATTACGGTTGTCTGTTCGACATATTCCCACTTGAAGCCTAACCATCGCCAGACGATGTACCTCCTGCTGTTTTTATTGGGAATTAAGTCTTCCTTCATTTGATAGCAGATCCGCACCATCTTTCTCTCGTATTACGACTCGTACGGCTACGTTAGCATCACAGCTAACGTTACCCAGTCTGCTACCTCTCAGCTGGGCGGGGGCGTATACGTATGTGACGTATGACGTGACAGTATGTGACGTGTGTAATTTTTTGCGCCTGCTTGTCTGTGAGAAGGAGAGACAGGAAAGAGTGAGAAGAGCCTGTAGTGTAATGCCCGCAGCTAAAAGCAACTGCGTGAGAACGTATACTCGAATATTCCGATAGTCATTTTCTATATCGCACAGAGACAAACCCGCGATATATCATATATATCGATATATCGTCCAGCCCTACTTCATAATGCGCCACACATTTTCGATGGGAGACAGGTCTGGACTGCAGGCGGCCCAGGAAAGTACCCGCACTCATTTTTTACGAAGCCACGCTGTTGTAACACGTGCTGAATGTGGCTTGGCATTTTCTTGCTGAAATAAGCAGGGGCGTCCATGAAAAAGACGGCGCTTAGATGGCAGCATATGTTGTTCCAAAACCTGTATGTACCTTTCAGCATTAATGGTGCCTTCACAGATGCACCCTCACACCATCACAGATGCTGGCTTTTGAACTTTGCATCGATAACATTCTGGATGGTTCGCTTCCCCTTTGGTCCGGATGACACAATGTCCAAAATTTCCAAAAACAATTTGAAATGTGGACTAGTCAGACCACAGAACACTTTTCCACTCTGCATCAGTCCATCTTAGATGATCTCGGGCACGTGTTGCTGGCATCAAATTCTAAAGTTAATGATTATTTGCACAAAAAAAAAATGTTTATCAGTTTGAACATCAAATACAGTGGGGCAAAAAAGTATTTAGTCAGCCACCGATTGTGCAAGTTCTCCTACTTAAAATGATGACGGAGGTCTGTAATTTTCATCATAGGTACACTTCAACTCTGAGAGACAGAATGTGAAAAAAAAATCCAGGAATTCACATTGTAGGATTTTAAATAATTTATTTGTAAAATATGGTGGAAAATAAGTGTTTGGTCAATAACAAAAATTTAACTCAATACTTTGTAATATAACCTTTGTTGGCAATAAAAGAGGTCAAACAATAACTATAGGTCTTTACCAGGTTTGCACACACAATAGCTGGTATTTTGGCCCATTCCTCTATGCAGATTTTCTCGAGAGCAGTGATGTTTTTTGGCTGTCGCCGAGCAACACAGACTTTCAACTCCCTCCACAGATTTTCTATGGGGTTGAGGTCTGGAGACTGGCTAGGCCACTCCAGGACTTTCAAATGCTTCTTACAGAGCCACTCCTTTGTTGCCCGGGCGGTGTGTTTGGGATCATTGTCATGCTGGAAGACCCAGCCACGTTTCATCTTCAAAGCTCTCACTGATTGAAGGAGGTTTTGGCTCAAAATCTCACGATACATGGCCCCATTCATTCTTTCCTTAACACGGATCAGTCGTCCTGTCCCCTTAGCAGAAAAACAGCCCCAAAGCATGATGTTTCCACCCCCATGCTTCACAGTAGGTTTGGTGTTCTTGGGATGCAACTCAGTATTCTTCTTCCTCCAAACACGACGATTTGAGTTTATACCAATAAGTTATATTTTTGTTTCATCTGACCACATGACATTCTCCCAATCCTCTGCTGTATCATCCATGTGCTCTCTGGCAAACTTCAGACGGGCCTGGACATGCACTGGCTTAAGCAGAGGGACACGTCTGGCACTGCAGGATTTGATTCCCTGTCGGCGTAGTGTGGTACTGATAATAACCTTTGTTACTTTGGTCCCAGCTTTCTGCAGGTCATTCACCAGGTCCCCCCGTGTGGTTCTGGGATTTTTGCTCGCCATTCTCACGATCATTTTGACCCCACGGGATGAGACCTTGCGTGGAGCCCCAGATCGAGGGAGATTATCAGTGGTCTTGTATGTCTTCCATTTTCTGATAATTGCTCCCACAGTTGATTTTTTCACACCAAGCTGCTTGCCTATTGTAGATTCAGTCTTCCCAATCTGGTGCAGGTCTACAATTTTTTTCCTGGTGTCCTTTGACAGCTCTTTGGTCTTGGCCATAGTGGAGTTTGGAGTCTGACTGTTTGAGGCTGTGGACAGGTGTCTTTTATACTGATAACGAGTTCAAACATGTTCCATTAATACAGGTAACGAGTGGAGGACAGAAGAGCTTCGTAAAGAAGAAAGTTACAGGTCTGTGAGAGCCTGAGAGCTTCCTTGTTTGAAGTGACCAAATACCTATTTTCCACCATAATTTACAAATAAATTCTTTAAAATTCCTACAATGTGAATTCCTGTATTTTTTTTCACATTCTGACTCTCACAGTTGAAGTGTACGTATGATGAAAGTTACAGACCTCTGTCATCATTTTAAGTGGGAGAACTTGCACAATCGGTGGATGACTAAATACTTTTTTTGCCCCACTGTATGTTGTCTTTGTAGCATATTCAACTGAATATGGGTTGAACATGATTTGCAAATCATTGTATTCCGTTTATATTTACATCCAACACAATTTTCCAACTCATATGGAAACGGGGTTTGTAATGCAAATTGCAGTGTTTGCTGGTAAGAAAAAAAAGACAATGCTTTGGCAGAGAAACAAACAGCTTGTCTAAAACTGAACCAAAAACCTACTCTTTGTACTGTGGGTAACCTGCACCCCTAATCATTATTTAATAATCAATTACATTTACAGGTGAGAAACGATTTATAGTACAATGTTTTACTGTGTTCTTACAGATGTGGGTTTATTGTGTGAAAAGTTTGGGAACCACTGCCACACAGTACATACATCACAATAATGTAACATTAAAGGAGACCTATGCTGTTAGGGACAACTGGTAGAAAATGGATGGATATGATTTTTGTGTAAATTTTTATTTTATGTCTTGTTATATCTGCAAGAGGTTAATTTTGCGGGACAGTCTCTTTAGATGCAAAAGAACCTTTCCACAATTTACCCTCTACAAATCTATCAGATTTTATTGTAATCTTCACCGCTATTTTTTTGTTCAGAATAAAAATGAAATAAACTTCACAAAGAATTGTGTATTCAGCGGTCACAACATTAGGTACACCTTCTCACTCTGGGATCAACACAAGAGCTGGCATCATGAAAAGCTGCATTTACCAGCATTTGGCTCACTTCATGTTGCACATCATTGTTATTCTGTGCATGCCATGATTAAATGAAAATAATTTATCAAACAGTATCTTCTCTTGTGGGCCCTCAAATCCAAGTTGCGTTTGAGCCTAGGAGCTAAATCAATTGTGTTGTATTGGCCCATGTTGACAATGCAATTCTGTAAAATGTGGACAAATAAACATGGCAATATTTTTATTTTCTAGACATCAGAGCCGCCGAGAGTCAGTCTCGGCACAGC
Organism: Nerophis ophidion; assembly: GCF_033978795.1. NCBI lineage: Eukaryota > Metazoa > Chordata > Actinopteri > Syngnathiformes > Syngnathidae > Nerophis > Nerophis ophidion. The sequence goes on from NC_084620.1 coordinate 23,083,144, forward strand.
AAAGGGGGAGGATGCTGGCCGAGAGCATTTACTAGAATGTCCACATAAGTACGTCCGTCAAAGTGTGACATCACAAATGGCCCATTGTTTGAAAAAGACTACAAAACTCAGCGTTCAGAGGCATCTAAAACTGCGTGCAAGCTCACTACCAAATGCATGAACGTTATGATATGATGCTTTGACATTGTTTAAAATCTAACACTGTAAGAACATTTATAAATTGGGAAAAAAAAGAA